>NC_083722.1:116036586-116313093 GCF_028564815.1 Eubalaena glacialis
TTGGAGAAACCTTTCCCGATCACACGGTGTACCATCTTCTGGGTTTCCCACGCATGTTTTCGATGTAGGAAGATGCCCTTGAACCTGGAGATTTGGGACCCACGGCATGGGTACCACGCAGTATGACTTTAAAGGGTCTGCGCTTGCTCACCCAAGCTCACCAATCCTCTGAGCCCCAAGAGTGTCCAGCCTTATGTCTCATCCAGCTGTGGGTCTAGATATGGCCAATCCAGGTTGCATCAGAGCCCCTGAACGGATTTTGTAAGAATTTCTCTCTCTTTCACTGTCTTTGTTTTATGGGTTTTTTTTTAAGTAATCTATTTTGATAATGGGGTTTAGCTGCTTTTCACTGCTGTGTTTATGCCGCTTTACACCCTCTTGATTCACTTCCAGAGAGATATCAATACATAGGTTTTAAGACTCTTACTAGTCAGATATATTCTTGGGCGGTGAATAGGGGCTGTTGAGTCCAGTTCAGTGAGCAGGGGGTAGGTCTTGTCTATTACATATTTGGCTTGTGGAACGGTATCTGAGCTAATTTCAAACCCTTGTTTTATGCATCACCCCACCTCACCTTTCCCGTTAAGCAGCCATAGTGTGTTTTCTAAATGTGTGACTCTGTTCTGTTTTGTAATTCAGTTCAAGTGTAGCGATTTTGACATTCCCTCTATAAGTGATATCTTAGGATAAGTGTCTTTTTCTCTGTGACTTATTTCACTGAGAGTCATCGTACCTAAATCCACTCATCCTGCTGCTACTAGCCTTATGACATTGATTTCATGGCTGAGTGATATTCCATTGTGCCTAAGTACCACAACTTCTTTATCCATTTTTCTCTTTCCTGGGATATTGAAGGTGTACCGAAGTGGAGGTTCTTGGAAACAGAGCAGTCCTAAACTTTGGGGTGCCTGTGTCTTGTTGAGTTTTAGGTTTCCCGATTTATACGCCCATGAGTGGAAGTGCCCTATGCTCTCTAAGCTGTGCTTATTACATGTTCCAGGACACACCGTACACTTCTCCAGAGTGGCTGTTGGCAATTTACATCCCGCCCATCAGCGTAGCAAGGCTCCCATGTCTCCATGGCCTGTCCTGCATTTCTGGTTTTTACACTTTTTTCAGCATGGCCCTTTTGACCGATGGCAAGCGAGACTTCTTTGTAGCGCTGATTTGCCTTTCCGGCTTGCCTGGTTGGCCAAAAAGGGCGTATGCGTTTTTTCCTGAACATATTCAGGAAAAAACGCATACGCCCTTTTTGGCCAAGGGCATCATTGTCAACGCTTTGCCGCTTTTCATGTGCTTTCAAGGCGAGTCGAGTCTGCCTCCTGAAACCTGTTTCCTGCAATTCTGCCTTGCTTTCAAATCCTCCTCGTTGCCTTCCCTCAATATATTTGTGGACGAGAGTTATCATTTATAACTCTGCAGGTTTGTGAGTTGCAGTGCCCCTGAGCTCCATTTGTCGAGTCGCTTTTTTGGGAGCTGGCCGCCAAAGCGCAGGATTGCTTCAGGCCGTATTCTGGTTCCGGGGGGCAGGCTGAGCCTGTGGTTCATTCTTCTTCCTGATGGGAAAATAGAGTGACCTGTGCCTGTCCCAACACCTAGAGCTAGTCTCTCATTGGTTCCCCCTCTTCCCGTTCATCCTCAGGCCAAATTGCGACCTGTACGAAACAGGAGGTTAAAGGTGCTGATTCTCCAAGTAGGGAGATGGTTAGTAGAGCGGCTGGAATGGCGAACCCGAGCCCAAGGAGAGGAGAAATGAGGTGCGTTGGAGAAACCTTTCCCGATCACACGGTGTACCATCTTCTGGGTTTCCCACGCATGTTTTCGATGTAGGAAGATGCCCTTGAACCTGGAGATTTGGGACCCATGGCATGGGTACCACGCAGCATGACTTTAAAGGGTCTGCGTTTGCTCACCCAAGCTCACCAATCCTCTGAGCCCCAAGAGTGTCCAGCCTTATGTCTCATCCAGCTGTGGGTCTAGATATGGCCAATCCAGGTTGCATCAGAGCCCCTGAACGGATTTTGTAAGAATTTCTCTCTCTTTCACTGCCTTTGTTTTATGGGGTTTTTTTTAAAGTAATCTATTTTGATAATGGGGTTTAGCTGCTTTTCACTGCTGTGTTTATGCCGCTTTACACCCTCTTGATTCACTTCCAGAGAGATATCAATACATAGGTTCTAAGACTCTTACTAGTCAGATATATTCTTGGGCGGTGAATAGGGGCTGTTGAGTCCAGTTCACTGAGCAGGGGGTAGGTCTTGTCTATTACATATTTGGCTTGTGGAACGGTATCTGAGCTAATTTCAAACCCTTGTTTTATGCATCACCCCACCTCACCTTTCCCGTTAAGCAGCCATAGTGTGTTTTCTAAATATGTGACTCTGTTCTGTTTTGTAATTCAGTTCAAGTGTAGCGATTTTGACATTCCCTCTATAAATGATATCTTAGGATAAGGGTCTTTTTCTCTGTGACTTATTTCACTGAGAGTCATCGTACCTAAATCCACTCATCCTGCTGCTACTAGCCTTATGACATTGATTTCATGGCTGAGTGATATTCCATTGTGCCTAAATACCACAACTTCTTTATCCATTTTTCTCTTTCCTGGGATATTGAAGGTGTACCGAAGTGGAGGTTCTTGGAAACAGAGCAGCCCTAAACTTTGGGGTGCCTGTGTCTTGTTGAGGTTTAGGTTTCCCGATTTATACGCCCATGAGTGGAAGTGCCCTATGCTCTCTAAGCTGTGCTTATTACATGTTCCAGGACACACCGTACACTTCTCCAGAGTGGCTGTTGGCAATTTACATCCCGCCCATCAGCGTAGCAAGGCTCCCATGTCTCCATGGCCTGTCCTGCATTTCTGGTTTTTACACTTTTTTCAGCATGGCCCTTTTGACCGATGGCAAGCGAGACTTCTTTGTAGCGCTGATTTGCCTTTCCGGCTTGCCTGGTTGGCCAAAAAGGGCGTATGCGTTTTTTCCTGAACATATTCAGGAAAAAACGCATACGCCCTTTTTGGCCAAGGGCATCATTGTCAACGCTTTGCTGCTTTTCATGTGCTTTCAAGGCGAGTCGAGTCTGCCTCCTGAAACCTGTTTCCTGCAATTCTGCCTTGCTTTCAAATCCTCCTCGTTGCCTTCCCTCAATATATTTGTGGACGAGAGTTATCATTTATAACTCTGCAGGTTTGTGAGTTGCAGTGCCCCTGAGCTCCATTTGTCGAGTCGCTTTTTTGGGAGCTGGCCGCCAAAGCGCAGGATTGCTTCAGGCCGTGTTCTGGTTCCGGGGGGCAGGCTGAGCCTGTGGTTCATTCTTCTTCCTGATGGGAAAATAGAGTGACCTGTGCCTGTCCCAACACCTAGAGCTAGTCTCTCATTGGTTCCCCCTCTTCCCGTTCATCCTCAGGCCAAATTGCGACCTGTACGAAACAGGAGGTTAAAGGTGCTGATTCTCCAAGTAGGGAGATGTTTAGTAGAGCGGCTGGAATGGCGAACCCGAGCCCAAGGAGAGGAGAAATGAGGTGCGTTGGAGAAACCTTTCCCGATCACACGGTGTACCATCTTCTGGGTTTCCCACGCATGTTTTCGATGTAGGAAGATGCCCTTGAACCTGGAGATTTGGGACCCACGGCATGGGTACCACGCAGTATGACTTTAAAGGGTCTGCGCTTGCTCACCCAAGCTCACCAATCCTCTGAGCCCCAAGAGTGTCCAGCCTTATGTCTCATCCAGCTGTGGGTCTAGATATGGCCAATCCAGGTTGCATCAGAGCCCCTGAACGGATTTTGTAAGAATTTCTCTCTCTTTCACTGTCTTTGTTTTATGGGTTTTTTTTTAAGTAATCTATTTTGATAATGGGGTTTAGCTGCTTTTCACTGCTGTGTTTATGCCGCTTTACACCCTCTTGATTCACTTCCAGAGAGATATCAATACATAGGTTTTAAGACTCTTACTAGTCAGATATATTCTTGGGCGGTGAATAGGGGCTGTTGAGTCCAGTTCAGTGAGCAGGGGGTAGGTCTTGTCTATTACATATTTGGCTTGTGGAACGGTATCTGAGCTAATTTCAAACCCTTGTTTTATGCATCACCCCACCTCACCTTTCCCGTTAAGCAGCCATAGTGTGTTTTCTAAATGTGTGACTCTGTTCTGTTTTGTAATTCAGTTCAAGTGTAGCGATTTTGACATTCCCTCTATAAGTGATATCTTAGGATAAGTGTCTTTTTCTCTGTGACTTATTTCACTGAGAGTCATCGTACCTAAATCCACTCATCCTGCTGCTACTAGCCTTATGACATTGATTTCATGGCTGAGTGATATTCCATTGTGCCTAAGTACCACAACTTCTTTATCCATTTTTCTCTTTCCTGGGATATTGAAGGTGTACCGAAGTGGAGGTTCTTGGAAACAGAGCAGCCCTAAACTTTGGGGTGCCTGTGTCTTGTTGATTTTTAGGTTTCCCGATTTATACGCCCATGAGTGGAAGTGCCCTATGCTCTCTAAGCTGTGCTTATTACATGTTCCAGGACACACCGTACACTTCTCCAGAGTGGCTGTTGGCAATTTACATCCCGCCCATCAGCGTAGCAAGGCTCCCATGTCTCCATGGCCTGTCCTGCATTTCTGGTTTTTACACTTTTTTCAGCATGGCCCTTTTGACCGATGGCAAGCGAGACTTCTTTGTAGCGCTGATTTGCCTTTCCGGCTTGCCTGGTTGGCCAAAAAGGGCGTATGCGTTTTTTCCTGAACATATTCAGGAAAAAACGCATACGCCCTTTTTGGCCAAGGGCATCATTGTCAACGCTTTGCCGCTTTTCATGTGCTTTCAAGGCGAGTCGAGTCTGCCTCCTGAAACCTGTTTCCTGCAATTCTGCCTTGCTTTCAAATCCTCCTCGTTGCCTTCCCTCAATATATTTGTGGACGAGAGTTATCATTTATAACTCTGCAGGTTTGTGAGTTGCAGTGCCCCTGAGCTCCATTTGTCGAGTCGCTTTTTTGGGAGCTGGCCGCCAAAGCGCAGGATTGCTTCAGGCCGTATTCTGGTTCCGGGTGGCAGGCTGAGCCTGTGGTTCATTCTTCTTCCTGATGGGAAAATAGAGTGACCTGTGCCTGTCCCAACACCTAGAGCTAGTCTCTCATTGGTTCCCCCTCTTCCCGTTCATCCTCAGGCCAAATTGCGACCTGTACGAAACAGGAGGTTAAAGGTGCTGATTCTCCAAGTAGGGAGATGGTTAGTAGAGCGGCTGGAATGGCGAACCCGAGCCCAAGGAGAGGAGAAATGAGGTGCGTTGGAGAAACCTTTCCCGATCACACGGTGTACCATCTTCTGGGTTTCCCACGCATGTTTTCGATGTAGGAAGATGCCCTTGAACCTGGAGATTTGGGACCCATGGCATGGGTACCACGCAGCATGACTTTAAAGGGTCTGCGTTTGCTCACCCAAGCTCACCAATCCTCTGAGCCCCAAGAGTGTCCAGCCTTATGTCTCATCCAGCTGTGGGTCTAGATATGGCCAATCCAGGTTGCATCAGAGCCCCTGAACGGATTTTGTAAGAATTTCTCTCTCTTTCACTGTCTTTGTTTTATGGGCTTTTTTTTAAAGTAATCTATTTTGATAATGGGGTTTAGCTGCTTTTCACTGCTGTGTTTATGCCGCTTTACACCCTCTTGATTCACTTCCAGAGAGATATCAATACATAGGTTCTAAGACTCTTACTAGTCAGATATATTCTTGGGCGGTGAATAGGGGCTGTTGAGTCAAGTTCACTGAGCAGGGGGTAGGTCTTGTCTATTACATATTTGGCTTGTGGAACGGTATCTGAGCTAATTTCAAACCCTTGTTTTATGCATCACCCCACCTCACCTTTCCCGTTAAGCAGCCATAGTGTGTTTTCTAAATATGTGACTCTGTTCTGTTTTGTAATTCAGTTCAAGTGTAGCGATTTTGACATTCCCTCTATAAATGATATCTTAGGATAAGGGTCTTTTTCTCTGTGACTTATTTCACTGAGAGTCATCGTACCTAAATCCACTCATCCTGCTGCTACTAGCCTTATGACATTGATTTCATGGCTGAGTGATATTCCATTGTGCCTAAGTACCACAACTTCTTTATCCATTTTTCTCTTTCCTGGGATATTGAAGGTGTACCGAAGTGGAGGTTCTTGGAAACAGAGCAGCCCTAAACTTTGGGGTGCCTGTGTCTTGTTGATTTTTAGGTTTCCCGATTTATACGCCCATGAGTGGAAGTGCCCTATGCTCTCTAAGCTGTGCTTATTACATGTTCCAGGACACACCGTACACTTCTCCAGAGTTGCTGTTGGCAATTTACATCCCGCCCATCAGCGTAGCAAGGCTCCCATGTCTCCATGGCCTGTCCTGCATTTCTGGTTTTTACACTTTTTTCAGCATGGCCCTTTTGACCGATGGCAAGCGAGACTTCTTTGTAGCGCTGATTTGCCTTTCCGGCTTGCCTGGTTGGCCAAAAAGGGCGTATGCGTTTTTTCCTGAACATATTCAGGAAAAAACGCATACGCCCTTTTTGGCCAAGGGCATCATTGTCAACGCTTTGCTGCTTTTCATGTGCTTTCAAGGCGAGTCGAGTCTGCCTCCTGAAACCTGTTTCCTGCAATTCTGCCTTGCTTTCAAATCCTCCTCGTTGCCTTCCCTCAATATATTTGTGGACGAGAGTTATCATTTATAACTCTGCAGGTTTGTGAGTTGCAGTGCCCCTGAGCTCCATTTGTCGAGTCGCTTTTTTGGGAGCTGGCCGCCAAAGCGCAGGATTGCTTCAGGCCGTGTTCTGGTTCCGGGGGGCAGGCTGAGCCTGTGGTTCATTCTTCTTCCTGATGGGAAAATAGAGTGACCTGTGCCTGTCCCAACACCTAGAGCTAGTCTCTCATTGGTTCCCCCTCTTCCCGTTCATCCTCAGGCCAAATTGCGACCTGTACGAAACAGGAGGTTAAAGGTGCTGATTCTCCAAGTAGGGAGATGTTTAGTAGAGCGGCTGGAATGGCGAACCCGAGCCCAAGGAGAGGAGAAATGAGGTGCGTTGGAGAAACCTTTCCCGATCACACGGTGTACCATCTTCTGGGTTTCCCACGCATGTTTTCGATGTAGGAAGATGCCCTTGAACCTGGAGATTTGGGACCCACGGCATGGGTACCACGCAGTATGACTTTAAAGGGTCTGCGTTTGCTCACCCAAGCTCACCAATCCTCTGAGCCCCAAGAGTGTCCAGCCTTATGTCTCATCCAGCTGTGGGTCTAGATATGGCCAATCCAGGTTGCATCAGAGCCCCTGAACGGATTTTGTAAGAATTTCTCTCTCTTTCCCTGTCTTTGTTTTATGGGTTTTTTTTTAAGTAATCTATTTTGATAATGGGGTTTAGCTGCTTTTCACTGCTGTGTTTATGCCGCTTTACACCCTCTTGATTCACTTCCAGAGAGATATCAATACATAGGTTTTAAGACTCTTACTAGTCAGATATATTCTTGGGCGGTGAATAGGGGCTGTTGAGTCCAGTTCAGTGAGCAGGGGGTAGGTCTTGTCTATTACATATTTGGCTTGTGGAACGGTATCTGAGCTAATTTCAAACCCTTGTTTTATGCATCACCCCACCTCACCTTTCCCGTTAAGCAGCCATAGTGTGTTTTCTAAATGTGTGACTCTGTTCTGTTTTGTAATTCAGTTCAAGTGTAGCGATTTTGACATTCCCTCTATAAGTGATATCTTAGGATAAGTGTCTTTTTCTCTGTGACTTATTTCACTGAGAGTCATCGTACCTAAATCCACTCATCCTGCTGCTACTAGCCTTATGACATTGATTTCATGGCTGAGTGATATTCCATTGTGCCTAAGTACCACAACTTCTTTATCCATTTTTCTCTTTCCTGGGATATTGAAGGTGTACCGAAGTGGAGGTTCTTGGAAACAGAGCAGCCCTAAACTTTGGGGTGCCTGTGTCTTGTTGATTTTTAGGTTTCCCGATTTATACGCCCATGAGTGGAAGTGCCCTATGCTCTCTAAGCTGTGCTTATTACATGTTCCAGGACACACCGTACACTTCTCCAGAGTGGCTGTTGGCAATTTACATCCCGCCCATCAGCGTAGCAAGGCTCCCATGTCTCCATGGCCTGTCCTGCATTTCTGGTTTTTACACTTTTTTCAGCATGGCCCTTTTGACCGATGGCAAGCGAGACTTCTTTGTAGCGCTGATTTGCCTTTCCGGCTTGCCTGGTTGGCCAAAAAGGGCGTATGCGTTTTTTCCTGAACATATTCAGGAAAAAACGCATACGCCCTTTTTGGCCAAGGGCATCATTGTCAACGCTTTGCTGCTTTTCATGTGCTTTCAAGGCGAGTCGAGTCTGCCTCCTGAAACCTGTTTCCTGCAATTCTGCCTTGCTTTCAAATCCTCCTCGTTGCCTTCCCTCAATATATTTGTGGACGAGAGTTATCATTTATAACTCTGCAGGTTTGTGAGTTGCAGTGCCCCTGAGCTCCATTTGTCGAGTCGCTTTTTTGGGAGCTGGCCGCCAAAGCGCAGGATTGCTTCAGGCCGTGTTCTGGTTCCGGGGGGCAGGCTGAGCCTGTGGTTCATTCTTCTTCCTGATGGGAAAATAGAGTGACCTGTGCCTGTCCCAACACCTAGAGCTAGTCTCTCATTGGTTCCCCCTCTTCCCGTTCATCCTCAGGCCAAATTGCGACCTGTACGAAACAGGAGGTTAAAGGTGCTGATTCTCCAAGTAGGGAGATGTTTAGTAGAGCGGCTGGAATGGCGAACCCGAGCCCAAGGAGAGGAGAAATGAGGTGCGTTGGAGAAACCTTTCCCGATCACACGGTGTACCATCTTCTGGGTTTCCCACGCATGTTTTCGATGTAGGAAGATGCCCTTGAACCTGGAGATTTGGGACCCACGGCATGGGTACCACGCAGTATGACTTTAAAGGGTCTGCGTTTGCTCACCCAAGCTCACCAATCCTCTGAGCCCCAAGAGTGTCCAGCCTTATGTCTCATCCAGCTGTGGGTCTAGATATGGCCAATCCAGGTTGCATCAGAGCCCCTGAACGGATTTTGTAAGAATTTCTCTCTCTTTCCCTGTCTTTGTTTTATGGGTTTTTTTTTAAGTAATCTATTTTGATAATGGGGTTTAGCTGCTTTTCACTGCTGTGTTTATGCCGCTTTACACCCTCTTGATTCACTTCCAGAGAGATATCAATACATAGGTTTTAAGACTCTTACTAGTCAGATATATTCTTGGGCGGTGAATAGGGGCTGTTGAGTCCAGTTCAGTGAGCAGGGGGTAGGTCTTGTCTATTACATATTTGGCTTGTGGAACGGTATCTGAGCTAATTTCAAACCCTTGTTTTATGCATCACCCCACCTCACCTTTCCCGTTAAGCAGCCATAGTGTGTTTTCTAAATGTGTGACTCTGTTCTGTTTTGTAATTCAGTTCAAGTGTAGCGATTTTGACATTCCCTCTATAAGTGATATCTTAGGATAAGTGTCTTTTTCTCTGTGACTTATTTCACTGAGAGTCATCGTACCTAAATCCACTCATCCTGCTGCTACTAGCCTTATGACATTGATTTCATGGCTGAGTGATATTCCATTGTGCCTAAGTACCACAACTTCTTTATCCATTTTTCTCTTTCCTGGGATATTGAAGGTGTACCGAAGTGGAGGTTCTTGGAAACAGAGCAGCCCTAAACTTTGGGGTGCCTGTGTCTTGTTGATTTTTAGGTTTCCCGATTTATACGCCCATGAGTGGAAGTGCCCTATGCTCTCTAAGCTGTGCTTATTACATGTTCCAGGACACACCGTACACTTCTCCAGAGTGGCTGTTGGCAATTTACATCCCGCCCATCAGCGTAGCAAGGCTCCCATGTCTCCATGGCCTGTCCTGCATTTCTGGTTTTTACACTTTTTTCAGCATGGCCCTTTTGACCGATGGCAAGCGAGACTTCTTTGTAGCGCTGATTTGCCTTTCCGGCTTGCCTGGTTGGCCAAAAAGGGCGTATGCGTTTTTTCCTGAACATATTCAGGAAAAAACGCATACGCCCTTTTTGGCCAAGGGCATCATTGTCAACGCTTTGCTGCTTTTCATGTGCTTTCAAGGCGAGTCGAGTCTGCCTCCTGAAACCTGTTTCCTGCAATTCTGCCTTGCTTTCAAATCCTCCTCGTTGCCTTCCCTCAATATATTTGTGGACGAGAGTTATCATTTATAACTCTGCAGGTTTGTGAGTTGCAGTGCCCCTGAGCTCCATTTGTCGAGTCGCTTTTTTGGGAGCTGGCCGCCAAAGCGCAGGATTGCTTCAGGCCGTGTTCTGGTTCCGGGGGGCAGGCTGAGCCTGTGGTTCATTCTTCTTCCTGATGGGAAAATAGAGTGACCTGTGCCTGTCCCAACACCTAGAGCTAGTCTCTCATTGGTTCCCCCTCTTCCCGTTCATCCTCAGGCCAAATTGCGACCTGTACGAAACAGGAGGTTAAAGGTGCTGATTCTCCAAGTAGGGAGATGGTTAGTAGAGCGGCTGGAATGGCGAACCCGAGCCCAAGGAGAGGAGAAATGAGGTGCGTTGGAGAAACCTTTCCCGATCACACGGTGTACCATCTTCTGGGTTTCCCACGCATGTTTTCGATGTAGGAAGATGCCCTTGAACCTGGAGATTTGGGACCCACGGCATGGGTACCACGCAGTATGACTTTAAAGGGTCTGCGTTTGCTCACCCAAGCTCACCAATCCTCTGAGCCCCAAGAGTGTCCAGCCTTATGTCTCATCCAGCTGTGGGTCTAGATATGGCCAATCCAGGTTGCATCAGAGCCCCTGAACGGATTTTGTAAGAATTTCTCTCTCTTTCCCTGTCTTTGTTTTATGGGTTTTTTTTTAAGTAATCTATTTTGATAATGGGGTTTAGCTGCTTTTCACTGCTGTGTTTATGCCGCTTTACACCCTCTTGATTCACTTCCAGAGAGATATCAATACATAGGTTTTAAGACTCTTACTAGTCAGATATATTCTTGGGCGGTGAATAGGGGCTGTTGAGTCCAGTTCAGTGAGCAGGGGGTAGGTCTTGTCTATTACATATTTGGCTTGTGGAACGGTATCTGAGCTAATTTCAAACCCTTGTTTTATGCATCACCCCACCTCACCTTTCCCGTTAAGCAGCCATAGTGTGTTTTCTAAATGTGTGACTCTGTTCTGTTTTGTAATTCAGTTCAAGTGTAGCGATTTTGACATTCCCTCTATAAGTGATATCTTAGGATAAGTGTCTTTTTCTCTGTGACTTATTTCACTGAGAGTCATCGTACCTAAATCCACTCATCCTGCTGCTACTAGCCTTATGACATTGATTTCATGGCTGAGTGATATTCCATTGTGCCTAAGTACCACAACTTCTTTATCCATTTTTCTCTTTCCTGGGATATTGAAGGTGTACCGAAGTGGAGGTTCTTGGAAACAGAGCAGCCCTAAACTTTGGGGTGCCTGTGTCTTGTTGATTTTTAGGTTTCCCGATTTATACGCCCATGAGTGGAAGTGCCCTATGCTCTCTAAGCTGTGCTTATTACATGTTCCAGGACACACCGTACACTTCTCCAGAGTGGCTGTTGGCAATTTACATCCCGCCCATCAGCGTAGCAAGGCTCCCATGTCTCCATGGCCTGTCCTGCATTTCTGGTTTTTACACTTTTTTCAGCATGGCCCTTTTGACCGATGGCAAGCGAGACTTCTTTGTAGCGCTGATTTGCCTTTCCGGCTTGCCTGGTTGGCCAAAAAGGGCGTATGCGTTTTTTCCTGAACATATTCAGGAAAAAACGCATACGCCCTTTTTGGCCAAGGGCATCATTGTCAACGCTTTGCTGCTTTTCATGTGCTTTCAAGGCGAGTCGAGTCTGCCTCCTGAAACCTGTTTCCTGCAATTCTGCCTTGCTTTCAAATCCTCCTCGTTGCCTTCCCTCAATATATTTGTGGACGAGAGTTATCATTTATAACTCTGCAGGTTTGTGAGTTGCAGTGCCCCTGAGCTCCATTTGTCGAGTCGCTTTTTTGGGAGCTGGCCGCCAAAGCGCAGGATTGCTTCAGGCCGTGTTCTGGTTCCGGGGGGCAGGCTGAGCCTGTGGTTCATTCTTCTTCCTGATGGGAAAATAGAGTGACCTGTGCCTGTCCCAACACCTAGAGCTAGTCTCTCATTGGTTCCCCCTCTTCCCGTTCATCCTCAGGCCAAATTGCGACCTGTACGAAACAGGAGGTTAAAGGTGCTGATTCTCCAAGTAGGGAGATGTTTAGTAGAGCGGCTGGAATGGCGAACCCGAGCCCAAGGAGAGGAGAAATGAGGTGCGTTGGAGAAACCTTTCCCGATCACACGGTGTACCATCTTCTGGGTTTCCCACGCATGTTTTCGATGTAGGAAGATGCCCTTGAACCTGGAGATTTGGGACCCACGGCATGGGTACCACGCAGTATGACTTTAAAGGGTCTGCGTTTGCTCACCCAAGCTCACCAATCCTCTGAGCCCCAAGAGTGTCCAGCCTTATGTCTCATCCAGCTGTGGGTCTAGATATGGCCAATCCAGGTTGCATCAGAGCCCCTGAACGGATTTTGTAAGAATTTCTCTCTCTTTCACTGTCTTTGTTTTATGGGTTTTTTTTTAAGTAATCTATTTTGATAATGGGGTTTAGCTGCTTTTCACTGCTGTGTTTATGCCGCTTTACACCCTCTTGATTCACTTCCAGAGAGATATCAATACATAGGTTTTAAGACTCTTACTAGTCAGATATATTCTTGGGCGGTGAATAGGGGCTGTTGAGTCCAGTTCAGTGAGCAGGGGGTAGGTCTTGTCTATTACATATTTGGCTTGTGGAACGGTATCTGAGCTAATTTCAAACCCTTGTTTTATGCATCACCCCACCTCACCTTTCCCGTTAAGCAGCCATAGTGTGTTTTCTAAATGTGTGACTCTGTTCTGTTTTGTAATTCAGTTCAAGTGTAGCGATTTTGACATTCCCTCTATAAGTGATATCTTAGGATAAGTGTCTTTTTCTCTGTGACTTATTTCACTGAGAGTCATCGTACCTAAATCCACTCATCCTGCTGCTACTAGCCTTATGACATTGATTTCATGGCTGAGTGATATTCCATTGTGCCTAAGTACCACAACTTCTTTATCCATTTTTCTCTTTCCTGGGATATTGAAGGTGTACCGAAGTGGAGGTTCTTGGAAACAGAGCAGCCCTAAACTTTGGGGTGCCTGTGTCTTGTTGATTTTTAGGTTTCCCGATTTATACGCCCATGAGTGGAAGTGCCCTATGCTCTCTAAGCTGTGCTTATTACATGTTCCAGGACACACCGTACACTTCTCCAGAGTGGCTGTTGGCAATTTACATCCCGCCCATCAGCGTAGCAAGGCTCCCATGTCTCCATGGCCTGTCCTGCATTTCTGGTTTTTACACTTTTTTCAGCATGGCCCTTTTGACCGATGGCAAGCGAGACTTCTTTGTAGCGCTGATTTGCCTTTCCGGCTTGCCTGGTTGGCCAAAAAGGGCGTATGCGTTTTTTCCTGAACATATTCAGGAAAAAACGCATACGCCCTTTTTGGCCAAGGGCATCATTGTCAACGCTTTGCCGCTTTTCATGTGCTTTCAAGGCGAGTCGAGTCTGCCTCCTGAAACCTGTTTCCTGCAATTCTGCCTTGCTTTCAAATCCTCCTCGTTGCCTTCCCTCAATATATTTGTGGACGAGAGTTATCATTTATAACTCTGCAGGTTTGTGAGTTGCAGTGCCCCTGAGCTCCATTTGTCGAGTCGCTTTTTTGGGAGCTGGCCGCCAAAGCGCAGGATTGCTTCAGGCCGTATTCTGGTTCCGGGGGGCAGGCTGAGCCTGTGGTTCATTCTTCTTCCTGATGGGAAAATAGAGTGACCTGTGCCTGTCCCAACACCTAGAGCTAGTCTCTCATTGGTTCCCCCTCTTCCCGTTCATCCTCAGGCCAAATTGCGACCTGTACGAAACAGGAGGTTAAAGGTGCTGATTCTCCAAGTAGGGAGATGGTTAGTAGAGCGGCTGGAATGGCGAACCCGAGCACAAGGAGAGGAGAAATGAGGTGCGTTGGAGAAACCTTTCCCGATCACACGGTGTACCATCTTCTGGGTTTCCCACGCATGTTTTCGATGTAGGAAGATGCCCTTGAACCTGGAGATTTGGGACCCATGGCATGGGTACCACGCAGCATGACTTTAAAGGGTCTGCGTTTGCTCACCCAAGCTCACCAATCCTCTGAGCCCCAAGAGTGTCCAGCCTTATGTCTCATCCAGCTGTGGGTCTAGATATGGCCAATCCAGGTTGCATCAGAGCCCCTGAACGGATTTTGTAAGAATTTCTCTCTCTTTCACTGTCTTTGTTTTATGGGTTTTTTTTTAAAGTAATCTATTTTGATAATGGGGTTTAGCTGCTTTTCACTGCTGTGTTTATGCCGCTTTACACCCTCTTGATTCACTTCCAGAGAGATATCAATACATAGGTTCTAAGACTCTTACTAGTCAGATATATTCTTGGGCGGTGAATAGGGGCTGTTGAGTCCAGTTCACTGAGCAGGGGGTAGGTCTTGTCTATTACATATTTGGCTTGTGGAACGGTATCTGAGCTAATTTCAAACCCTTGTTTTATGCATCACCCCACCTCACCTTTCCCGTTAAGCAGCCATAGTGTGTTTTCTAAATATGTGACTCTGTTCTGTTTTGTAATTCAGTTCAAGTGTAGCGATTTTGACATTCCCTCTATAAATGATATCTTAGGATAAGGGTCTTTTTCTCTGTGACTTATTTCACTGAGAGTCATCGTACCTAAATCCACTCATCCTGCTGCTACTAGCCTTATGACATTGATTTCATGGCTGAGTGATATTCCATTGTGCCTAAGTACCACAACTTCTTTATCCATTTTTCTCTTTCCTGGGATATTGAAGGTGTACCGAAGTGGAGGTTCTTGGAAACAGAGCAGCCCTAAACTTTGGGGTGCCTGTGTCTTGTTGAGTTTTAGGTTTCCCGATTTATACGCCCATGAGTGGAAGTGCCCTATGCTCTCTAAGCTGTGCTTATTACATGTTCCAGGACACACCGTACACTTCTCCAGAGTTGCTGTTGGCAATTTACATCCCGCCCATCAGCGTAGCAAGGCTCCCATGTCTCCATGGCCTGTCCTGCATTTCTGGTTTTTACACTTTTTTCAGCATGGCCCTTTTGACCGATGGCAAGCGAGACTTCTTTGTAGCGCTGATTTGCCTTTCCGGCTTGCCTGGTTGGCCAAAAAGGGCGTATGCGTTTTTTCCTGAACATATTCAGGAAAAAACGCATACGCCCTTTTTGGCCAAGGGCATCATTGTCAACGCTTTGCTGCTTTTCATGTGCTTTCAAGGCGAGTCGAGTCTGCCTCCTGAAACCTGTTTCCTGCAATTCTGCCTTGCTTTCAAATCCTCCTCGTTGCCTTCCCTCAATATATTTGTGGACGAGAGTTATCATTTATAACTCTGCAGGTTTGTGAGTTGCAGTGCCCCTGAGCTCCATTTGTCGAGTCGCTTTTTTGGGAGCTGGCCGCCAAAGCGCAGGATTGCTTCAGGCCGTGTTCTGGTTCCGGGGGGCAGGCTGAGCCTGTGGTTCATTCTTCTTCCTGATGGGAAAATAGAGTGACCTGTGCCTGTCCCAACACCTAGAGCTAGTCTCTCATTGGTTCCCCCTCTTCCCGTTCATCCTCAGGCCAAATTGCGACCTGTACGAAACAGGAGGTTAAAGGTGCTGATTCTCCAAGTAGGGAGATGTTTAGTAGAGCGGCTGGAATGGCGAACCCGAGCCCAAGGAGAGGAGAAATGAGGTGCGTTGGAGAAACCTTTCCCGATCACACGGTGTACCATCTTCTGGGTTTCCCACGCATGTTTTCGATGTAGGAAGATGCCCTTGAACCTGGAGATTTGGGACCCACGGCATGGGTACCACGCAGTATGACTTTAAAGGGTCTGCGTTTGCTCACCCAAGCTCACCAATCCTCTGAGCCCCAAGAGTGTCCAGCCTTATGTCTCATCCAGCTGTGGGTCTAGATATGGCCAATCCAGGTTGCATCAGAGCCCCTGAACGGATTTTGTAAGAATTTCTCTCTCTTTCACTGTCTTTGTTTTATGGGTTTTTTTTTAAGTAATCTATTTTGATAATGGGGTTTAGCTGCTTTTCACTGCTGTGTTTATGCCGCTTTACACCCTCTTGATTCACTTCCAGAGAGATATCAATACATAGGTTTTAAGACTCTTACTAGTCAGATATATTCTTGGGCGGTGAATAGGGGCTGTTGAGTCCAGTTCAGTGAGCAGGGGGTAGGTCTTGTCTATTACATATTTGGCTTGTGGAACGGTATCTGAGCTAATTTCAAACCCTTGTTTTATGCATCACCCCACCTCACCTTTCCCGTTAAGCAGCCATAGTGTGTTTTCTAAATGTGTGACTCTGTTCTGTTTTGTAATTCAGTTCAAGTGTAGCGATTTTGACATTCCCTCTATAAGTGATATCTTAGGATAAGTGTCTTTTTCTCTGTGACTTATTTCACTGAGAGTCATCGTACCTAAATCCACTCATCCTGCTGCTACTAGCCTTATGACATTGATTTCATGGCTGAGTGATATTCCATTGTGCCTAAGTACCACAACTTCTTTATCCATTTTTCTCTTTCCTGGGATATTGAAGGTGTACCGAAGTGGAGGTTCTTGGAAACAGAGCAGCCCTAAACTTTGGGGTGCCTGTGTCTTGTTGATTTTTAGGTTTCCCGATTTATACGCCCATGAGTGGAAGTGCCCTATGCTCTCTAAGCTGTGTTTATTACATGTTCCAGGACACACCGTACACTTCTCCAGAGTGGCTGTTGGCAATTTACATCCCGCCCATCAGCGTAGCAAGGCTCCCATGTCTCCATGGCCTGTCCTGCATTTCTGGTTTTTACACTTTTTTCAGCATGGCCCTTTTGACCGATGGCAAGCGAGACTTGTTTGTAGCGCTGATTTGCCTTTCCGGCTTGCCTGGTTGGCCAAAAAGGGCGTATGCGTTTTTTCCTGAACATATTCAGGAAAAAACGCATACGCCCTTTTTGGCCAAGGGCATCATTGTCAACGCTTTGCTGCTTTTCATGTGCTTTCAAGGCGAGTCGAGTCTGCCTCCTGAAACCTGTTTCCTGCAATTCTGCCTTGCTTTCAAATCCTCCTCGTTGCCTTCCCTCAATATATTTGTGGACGAGAGTTATCATTTATAACTCTGCAGGTTTGTGAGTTGCAGTGCCCCTGAGGTCCATTTGTCGAGTCGCTTTTTTGGGAGCTGGCCGCCAAAGCGCAGGATTGCTTCAGGCCGTGTTCTGGTTCCGGGGGGCAGGCTGAGCCTGTGGTTCATTCTTCTTCCTGATGGGAAAATAGAGTGACCTGTGCCTGTCCCAACACCTAGAGCTAGTCTCTCATTGGTTCCCCCTCTTCCCGTTCATCCTCAGGCCAAATTGCGACCTGTACGAAACAGGAGGTTAAAGGTGCTGATTCTCCAAGTAGGGAGATGTTTAGTAGAGCGGCTGGAATGGCGAACCCGAGCCCAAGGAGAGGAGAAATGAGGTGCGTTGGAGAAACCTTTCCCGATCACACGGTGTACCATCTTCTGGGTTTCCCACGCATGTTTTCGATGTAGGAAGATGCCCTTGAACCTGGAGATTTGGGACCCACGGCATGGGTACCACGCAGTATGACTTTAAAGGGTCTGCGTTTGCTCACCCAAGCTCACCAATCCTCTGAGCCCCAAGAGTGTCCAGCCTTATGTCTCATCCAGCTGTGGGTCTAGATATGGCCAATCCAGGTTGCATCAGAGCCCCTGAACGGATTTTGTAAGAATTTCTCTCTCTTTCACTGTCTTTGTTTTATGGGGTTTTTTTTAAAGTAATCTATTTTGATAATGGGGTTTAGCTGCTTTTCACTGCTGTGTTTATGCCGCTTTACACCCTCTTGATTCACTTCCAGAGAGATATCAATACATAGGTTCTAAGACTCTTACTAGTCAGATATATTCTTGGGCGGTGAATAGGGGCTGTTGAGTCCAGTTCACTGAGCAGGGGGTAGGTCTTGTCTATTACATATTTGGCTTGTGGAACGGTATCTGAGCTAATTTCAAACCCTTGTTTTATGCATCACCCCACCTCACCTTTCCCGTTAAGCAGCCATAGTGTGTTTTCTAAATATGTGACTCTGTTCTGTTTTGTAATTCAGTTCAAGTGTAGCGATTTTGACATTCCCTCTATAAATGATATCTTAGGATAAGGGTCTTTTTCTCTGTGACTTATTTCACTGAGAGTCATCGTACCTAAATCCACTCATCCTGCTGCTACTAGCCTTATGACATTGATTTCATGGCTGAGTGATATTCCATTGTGCCTAAGTACCACAACTTCTTTATCCATTTTTCTCTTTCCTGGGATATTGAAGGTGTACCGAAGTGGAGGTTCTTGGAAACAGAGCAGCCCTAAACTTTGGGGTGCCTGTGTCTTGTTGAGTTTTAGGTTTCCCGATTTATACGCCCATGAGTGGAAGTGCCCTATGCTCTCTAAGCTGTGCTTATTACATGTTCCAGGACACACCGTACACTTCTCCAGAGTTGCTGTTGGCAATTTACATCCCGCCCATCAGCGTAGCAAGGCTCCCATGTCTCCATGGCCTGTCCTGCATTTCTGGTTTTTACACTTTTTTCAGCATGGCCCTTTTGACCGATGGCAAGCGAGACTTGTTTGTAGCGCTGATTTGCCTTTCCGGCTTGCCTGGTTGGCCAAAAAGGGCGTATGCGTTTTTTCCTGAACATATTCAGGAAAAAACGCATACGCCCTTTTTGGCCAAGGGCATCATTGTCAACGCTTTGCTGCTTTTCATGTGCTTTCAAGGCGAGTCGAGTCTGCCTCCTGAAACCTGTTTCCTGCAATTCTGCCTTGCTTTCAAATCCTCCTCGTTGCCTTCCCTCAATATATTTGTGGACGAGAGTTATCATTTATAACTCTGCAGGTTTGTGAGTTGCAGTGCCCCTGAGCTCCATTTGTCGAGTCGCTTTTTTGGGAGCTGGCCGCCAAAGCGCAGGATTGCTTCAGGCCGTGTTCTGGTTCCGGGGGGCAGGCTGAGCCTGTGGTTCATTCTTCTTCCTGATGGGAAAATAGAGTGACCTGTGCCTGTCCCAACACCTAGAGCTAGTCTCTCATTGGTTCCCCCTCTTCCCGTTCATCCTCAGGCCAAATTGCGACCTGTACGAAACAGGAGGTTAAAGGTGCTGATTCTCCAAGTAGGGAGATGTTTAGTAGAGCGGCTGGAATGGCGAACCCGAGCCCAAGGAGAGGAGAAATGAGGTGCGTTGGAGAAACCTTTCCCGATCACACGGTGTACCATCTTCTGGGTTTCCCACGCATGTTTTCGATGTAGGAAGATGCCCTTGAACCTGGAGATTTGGGACCCACGGCATGGGTACCACGCAGTATGACTTTAAAGGGTCTGCGTTTGCTCACCCAAGCTCACCAATCCTCTGAGCCCCAAGAGTGTCCAGCCTTATGTCTCATCCAGCTGTGGGTCTAGATATGGCCAATCCAGGTTGCATCAGAGCCCCTGAACGGATTTTGTAAGAATTTCTCTCTCTTTCACTGTCTTTGTTTTATGGGTTTTTTTTTAAGTAATCTATTTTGATAATGGGGTTTAGCTGCTTTTCACTGCTGTGTTTATGCCGCTTTACACCCTCTTGATTCACTTCCAGAGAGATATCAATACATAGGTTTTAAGACTCTTACTAGTCAGATATATTCTTGGGCGGTGAATAGGGGCTGTTGAGTCCAGTTCAGTGAGCAGGGGGTAGGTCTTGTCTATTACATATTTGGCTTGTGGAACGGTATCTGAGCTAATTTCAAACCCTTGTTTTATGCATCACCCCACCTCACCTTTCCCGTTAAGCAGCCATAGTGTGTTTTCTAAATGTGTGACTCTGTTCTGTTTTGTAATTCAGTTCAAGTGTAGCGATTTTGACATTCCCTCTATAAGTGATATCTTAGGATAAGTGTCTTTTTCTCTGTGACTTATTTCACTGAGAGTCATCGTACCTAAATCCACTCATCCTGCTGCTACTAGCCTTATGACATTGATTTCATGGCTGAGTGATATTCCATTGTGCCTAAGTACCACAACTTCTTTATCCATTTTTCTCTTTCCTGGGATATTGAAGGTGTACCGAAGTGGAGGTTCTTGGAAACAGAGCAGCCCTAAACTTTGGGGTGCCTGTGTCTTGTTGATTTTTAGGTTTCCCGATTTATACGCCCATGAGTGGAAGTGCCCTATGCTCTCTAAGCTGTGCTTATTACATGTTCCAGGACACACCGTACACTTCTCCAGAGTGGCTGTTGGCAATTTACATCCCGCCCATCAGCGTAGCAAGGCTCCCATGTCTCCATGGCCTGTCCTGCATTTCTGGTTTTTACACTTTTTTCAGCATGGCCCTTTTGACCGATGGCAAGCGAGACTTCTTTGTAGCGCTGATTTGCCTTTCCGGCTTGCCTGGTTGGCCAAAAAGGGCGTATGCGTTTTTTCCTGAACATATTCAGGAAAAAACGCATACGCCCTTTTTGGCCAAGGGCATCATTGTCAACGCTTTGCCGCTTTTCATGTGCTTTCAAGGCGAGTCGAGTCTGCCTCCTGAAACCTGTTTCCTGCAATTCTGCCTTGCTTTCAAATCCTCCTCGTTGCCTTCCCTCAATATATTTGTGGACGAGAGTTATCATTTATAACTCTGCAGGTTTGTGAGTTGCAGTGCCCCTGAGCTCCATTTGTCGAGTCGCTTTTTTGGGAGCTGGCCGCCAAAGCGCAGGATTGCTTCAGGCCGTATTCTGGTTCCGGGGGGCAGGCTGAGCCTGTGGTTCATTCTTCTTCCTGATGGGAAAATAGAGTGACCTGTGCCTGTCCCAACACCTAGAGCTAGTCTCTCATTGGTTCCCCCTCTTCCCGTTCATCCTCAGGCCAAATTGCGACCTGTACGAAACAGGAGGTTAAAGGTGCTGATTCTCCAAGTAGGGAGATGGTTAGTAGAGCGGCTGGAATGGCGAACCCGAGCACAAGGAGAGGAGAAATGAGGTGCGTTGGAGAAACCTTTCCCGATCACACGGTGTACCATCTTCTGGGTTTCCCACGCATGTTTTCGATGTAGGAAGATGCCCTTGAACCTGGAGATTTGGGACCCATGGCATGGGTACCACGCAGCATGACTTTAAAGGGTCTGCGTTTGCTCACCCAAGCTCACCAATCCTCTGAGCCCCAAGAGTGTCCAGCCTTATGTCTCATCCAGCTGTGGGTCTAGATATGGCCAATCCAGGTTGCATCAGAGCCCCTGAACGGATTTTGTAAGAATTTCTCTCTCTTTCACTGTCTTTGTTTTATGGGTTTTTTTTTAAAGTAATCTATTTTGATAATGGGGTTTAGCTGCTTTTCACTGCTGTGTTTATGCCGCTTTACACCCTCTTGATTCACTTCCAGAGAGATATCAATACATAGGTTCTAAGACTCTTACTAGTCAGATATATTCTTGGGCGGTGAATAGGGGCTGTTGAGTCCAGTTCACTGAGCAGGGGGTAGGTCTTGTCTATTACATATTTGGCTTGTGGAACGGTATCTGAGCTAATTTCAAACCCTTGTTTTATGCATCACCCCACCTCACCTTTCCCGTTAAGCAGCCATAGTGTGTTTTCTAAATATGTGACTCTGTTCTGTTTTGTAATTCAGTTCAAGTGTAGCGATTTTGACATTCCCTCTATAAATGATATCTTAGGATAAGGGTCTTTTTCTCTGTGACTTATTTCACTGAGAGTCATCGTACCTAAATCCACTCATCCTGCTGCTACTAGCCTTATGACATTGATTTCATGGCTGAGTGATATTCCATTGTGCCTAAGTACCACAACTTCTTTATCCATTTTTCTCTTTCCTGGGATATTGAAGGTGTACCGAAGTGGAGGTTCTTGGAAACAGAGCAGCCCTAAACTTTGGGGTGCCTGTGTCTTGTTGAGTTTTAGGTTTCCCGATTTATACGCCCATGAGTGGAAGTGCCCTATGCTCTCTAAGCTGTGCTTATTACATGTTCCAGGACACACCGTACACTTCTCCAGAGTTGCTGTTGGCAATTTACATCCCGCCCATCAGCGTAGCAAGGCTCCCATGTCTCCATGGCCTGTCCTGCATTTCTGGTTTTTACACTTTTTTCAGCATGGCCCTTTTGACCGATGGCAAGCGAGACTTCTTTGTAGCGCTGATTTGCCTTTCCGGCTTGCCTGGTTGGCCAAAAAGGGCGTATGCGTTTTTTCCTGAACATATTCAGGAAAAAACGCATACGCCCTTTTTGGCCAAGGGCATCATTGTCAACGCTTTGCTGCTTTTCATGTGCTTTCAAGGCGAGTCGAGTCTGCCTCCTGAAACCTGTTTCCTGCAATTCTGCCTTGCTTTCAAATCCTCCTCGTTGCCTTCCCTCAATATATTTGTGGACGAGAGTTATCATTTATAACTCTGCAGGTTTGTGAGTTGCAGTGCCCCTGAGCTCCATTTGTCGAGTCGCTTTTTTGGGAGCTGGCCGCCAAAGCGCAGGATTGCTTCAGGCCGTGTTCTGGTTCCGGGGGGCAGGCTGAGCCTGTGGTTCATTCTTCTTCCTGATGGGAAAATAGAGTGACCTGTGCCTGTCCCAACACCTAGAGCTAGTCTCTCATTGGTTCCCCCTCTTCCCGTTCATCCTCAGGCCAAATTGCGACCTGTACGAAACAGGAGGTTAAAGGTGCTGATTCTCCAAGTAGGGAGATGTTTAGTAGAGCGGCTGGAATGGCGAACCCGAGCCCAAGGAGAGGAGAAATGAGGTGCGTTGGAGAAACCTTTCCCGATCACACGGTGTACCATCTTCTGGGTTTCCCACGCATGTTTTCGATGTAGGAAGATGCCCTTGAACCTGGAGATTTGGGACCCACGGCATGGGTACCACGCAGTATGACTTTAAAGGGTCTGCGTTTGCTCACCCAAGCTCACCAATCCTCTGAGCCCCAAGAGTGTCCAGCCTTATGTCTCATCCAGCTGTGGGTCTAGATATGGCCAATCCAGGTTGCATCAGAGCCCCTGAACGGATTTTGTAAGAATTTCTCTCTCTTTCACTGTCTTTGTTTTATGGGTTTTTTTTTAAGTAATCTATTTTGATAATGGGGTTTAGCTGCTTTTCACTGCTGTGTTTATGCCGCTTTACACCCTCTTGATTCACTTCCAGAGAGATATCAATACATAGGTTTTAAGACTCTTACTAGTCAGATATATTCTTGGGCGGTGAATAGGGGCTGTTGAGTCCAGTTCAGTGAGCAGGGGGTAGGTCTTGTCTATTACATATTTGGCTTGTGGAACGGTATCTGAGCTAATTTCAAACCCTTGTTTTATGCATCACCCCACCTCACCTTTCCCGTTAAGCAGCCATAGTGTGTTTTCTAAATGTGTGACTCTGTTCTGTTTTGTAATTCAGTTCAAGTGTAGCGATTTTGACATTCCCTCTATAAGTGATATCTTAGGATAAGTGTCTTTTTCTCTGTGACTTATTTCACTGAGAGTCATCGTACCTAAATCCACTCATCCTGCTGCTACTAGCCTTATGACATTGATTTCATGGCTGAGTGATATTCCATTGTGCCTAAGTACCACAACTTCTTTATCCATTTTTCTCTTTCCTGGGATATTGAAGGTGTACCGAAGTGGAGGTTCTTGGAAACAGAGCAGCCCTAAACTTTGGGGTGCCTGTGTCTTGTTGATTTTTAGGTTTCCCGATTTATACGCCCATGAGTGGAAGTGCCCTATGCTCTCTAAGCTGTGTTTATTACATGTTCCAGGACACACCGTACACTTCTCCAGAGTGGCTGTTGGCAATTTACATCCCGCCCATCAGCGTAGCAAGGCTCCCATGTCTCCATGGCCTGTCCTGCATTTCTGGTTTTTACACTTTTTTCAGCATGGCCCTTTTGACCGATGGCAAGCGAGACTTGTTTGTAGCGCTGATTTGCCTTTCCGGCTTGCCTGGTTGGCCAAAAAGGGCGTATGCGTTTTTTCCTGAACATATTCAGGAAAAAACGCATACGCCCTTTTTGGCCAAGGGCATCATTGTCAACGCTTTGCTGCTTTTCATGTGCTTTCAAGGCGAGTCGAGTCTGCCTCCTGAAACCTGTTTCCTGCAATTCTGCCTTGCTTTCAAATCCTCCTCGTTGCCTTCCCTCAATATATTTGTGGACGAGAGTTATCATTTATAACTCTGCAGGTTTGTGAGTTGCAGTGCCCCTGAGGTCCATTTGTCGAGTCGCTTTTTTGGGAGCTGGCCGCCAAAGCGCAGGATTGCTTCAGGCCGTGTTCTGGTTCCGGGGGGCAGGCTGAGCCTGTGGTTCATTCTTCTTCCTGATGGGAAAATAGAGTGACCTGTGCCTGTCCCAACACCTAGAGCTAGTCTCTCATTGGTTCCCCCTCTTCCCGTTCATCCTCAGGCCAAATTGCGACCTGTACGAAACAGGAGGTTAAAGGTGCTGATTCTCCAAGTAGGGAGATGTTTAGTAGAGCGGCTGGAATGGCGAACCCGAGCCCAAGGAGAGGAGAAATGAGGTGCGTTGGAGAAACCTTTCCCGATCACACGGTGTACCATCTTCTGGGTTTCCCACGCATGTTTTCGATGTAGGAAGATGCCCTTGAACCTGGAGATTTGGGACCCACGGCATGGGTACCACGCAGTATGACTTTAAAGGGTCTGCGTTTGCTCACCCAAGCTCACCAATCCTCTGAGCCCCAAGAGTGTCCAGCCTTATGTCTCATCCAGCTGTGGGTCTAGATATGGCCAATCCAGGTTGCATCAGAGCCCCTGAACGGATTTTGTAAGAATTTCTCTCTCTTTCACTGTCTTTGTTTTATGGGGTTTTTTTTAAAGTAATCTATTTTGATAATGGGGTTTAGCTGCTTTTCACTGCTGTGTTTATGCCGCTTTACACCCTCTTGATTCACTTCCAGAGAGATATCAATACATAGGTTCTAAGACTCTTACTAGTCAGATATATTCTTGGGCGGTGAATAGGGGCTGTTGAGTCCAGTTCAGTGAGCAGGGGGTAGGTCTTGTCTATTACATATTTGGCTTGTGGAACGGTATCTGAGCTAATTTCAAACCCTTGTTTTATGCATCACCCCACCTCACCTTTCCCGTTAAGCAGCCATAGTGTGTTTTCTAAATATGTGACTCTGTTCTGTTTTGTAATTCAGTTCAAGTGTAGCGATTTTGACATTCCCTCTATAAATGATATCTTAGGATAAGGGTCTTTTTCTCTGTGACTTATTTCACTGAGAGTCATCGTACCTAAATCCACTCATCCTGCTGCTACTAGCCTTATGACATTGATTTCATGGCTGAGTGATATTCCATTGTGCCTAAGTACCACAACTTCTTTATCCATTTTTCTCTTTCCTGGGATATTGAAGGTGTACCGAAGTGGAGGTTCTTGGAAACAGAGCAGCCCTAAACTTTGGGGTGCCTGTGTCTTGTTGAGTTTTAGGTTTCCCGATTTATACGCCCATGAGTGGAAGTGCCCTATGCTCTCTAAGCTGTGCTTATTACATGTTCCAGGACACACCGTACACTTCTCCAGAGTTGCTGTTGGCAATTTACATCCCGCCCATCAGCGTAGCAAGGCTCCCATGTCTCCATGGCCTGTCCTGCATTTCTGGTTTTTACACTTTTTTCAGCATGGCCCTTTTGACCGATGGCAAGCGAGACTTGTTTGTAGCGCTGATTTGCCTTTCCGGCTTGCCTGGTTGGCCAAAAAGGGCGTATGCGTTTTTTCCTGAACATATTCAGGAAAAAACGCATACGCCCTTTTTGGCCAAGGGCATCATTGTCAACGCTTTGCTGCTTTTCATGTGCTTTCAAGGCGAGTCGAGTCTGCCTCCTGAAACCTGTTTCCTGCAATTCTGCCTTGCTTTCAAATCCTCCTCGTTGCCTTCCCTCAATATATTTGTGGACGAGAGTTATCATTTATAACTCTGCAGGTTTGTGAGTTGCAGTGCCCCTGAGCTCCATTTGTCGAGTCGCTTTTTTGGGAGCTGGCCGCCAAAGCGCAGGATTGCTTCAGGCCGTGTTCTGGTTCCGGGGGGCAGGCTGAGCCTGTGGTTCATTCTTCTTCCTGATGGGAAAATAGAGTGACCTGTGCCTGTCCCAACACCTAGAGCTAGTCTCTCATTGGTTCCCCCTCTTCCCGTTCATCCTCAGGCCAAATTGCGACCTGTACGAAACAGGAGGTTAAAGGTGCTGATTCTCCAAGTAGGGAGATGTTTAGTAGAGCGGCTGGAATGGCGAACCCGAGCCCAAGGAGAGGAGAAATGAGGTGCGTTGGAGAAACCTTTCCCGATCACACGGTGTACCATCTTCTGGGTTTCCCACGCATGTTTTCGATGTAGGAAGATGCCCTTGAACCTGGAGATTTGGGACCCACGGCATGGGTACCACGCAGTATGACTTTAAAGGGTCTGCGTTTGCTCACCCAAGCTCACCAATCCTCTGAGCCCCAAGAGTGTCCAGCCTTATGTCTCATCCAGCTGTGGGTCTAGATATGGCCAATCCAGGTTGCATCAGAGCCCCTGAACGGATTTTGTAAGAATTTCTCTCTCTTTCACTGTCTTTGTTTTATGGGTTTTTTTTTAAGTAATCTATTTTGATAATGGGGTTTAGCTGCTTTTCACTGCTGTGTTTATGCCGCTTTACACCCTCTTGATTCACTTCCAGAGAGATATCAATACATAGGTTTTAAGACTCTTACTAGTCAGATATATTCTTGGGCGGTGAATAGGGGCTGTTGAGTCCAGTTCAGTGAGCAGGGGGTAGGTCTTGTCTATTACATATTTGGCTTGTGGAACGGTATCTGAGCTAATTTCAAACCCTTGTTTTATGCATCACCCCACCTCACCTTTCCCGTTAAGCAGCCATAGTGTGTTTTCTAAATGTGTGACTCTGTTCTGTTTTGTAATTCAGTTCAAGTGTAGCGATTTTGACATTCCCTCTATAAGTGATATCTTAGGATAAGTGTCTTTTTCTCTGTGACTTATTTCACTGAGAGTCATCGTACCTAAATCCACTCATCCTGCTGCTACTAGCCTTATGACATTGATTTCATGGCTGAGTGATATTCCATTGTGCCTAAGTACCACAACTTCTTTATCCATTTTTCTCTTTCCTGGGATATTGAAGGTGTACCGAAGTGGAGGTTCTTGGAAACAGAGCAGCCCTAAACTTTGGGGTGCCTGTGTCTTGTTGAGTTTTAGGTTTCCCGATTTATACGCCCATGAGTGGAAGTGCCCTATGCTCTCTAAGCTGTGCTTATTACATGTTCCAGGACACACCGTACACTTCTCCAGAGTTGCTGTTGGCAATTTACATCCCGCCCATCAGCGTAGCAAGGCTCCCATGTCTCCATGGCCTGTCCTGCATTTCTGGTTTTTACACTTTTTTCAGCATGGCCCTTTTGACCGATGGCAAGCGAGACTTGTTTGTAGCGCTGATTTGCCTTTCCGGCTTGCCTGGTTGGCCAAAAAGGGCGTATGCGTTTTTTCCTGAACATATTCAGGAAAAAACGCATACGCCCTTTTTGGCCAAGGGCATCATTGTCAACGCTTTGCTGCTTTTCATGTGCTTTCAAGGCGAGTCGAGTCTGCCTCCTGAAACCTGTTTCCTGCAATTCTGCCTTGCTTTCAAATCCTCCTCGTTGCCTTCCCTCAATATATTTGTGGACGAGAGTTATCATTTATAACTCTGCAGGTTTGTGAGTTGCAGTGCCCCTGAGCTCCATTTGTCGAGTCGCTTTTTTGGGAGCTGGCCGCCAAAGCGCAGGATTGCTTCAGGCCGTGTTCTGGTTCCGGGGGGCAGGCTGAGCCTGTGGTTCATTCTTCTTCCTGATGGGAAAATAGAGTGACCTGTGCCTGTCCCAACACCTAGAGCTAGTCTCTCATTGGTTCCCCCTCTTCCCGTTCATCCTCAGGCCAAATTGCGACCTGTACGAAACAGGAGGTTAAAGGTGCTGATTCTCCAAGTAGGGAGATGTTTAGTAGAGCGGCTGGAATGGCGAACCCGAGCCCAAGGAGAGGAGAAATGAGGTGCGTTGGAGAAACCTTTCCCGATCACACGGTGTACCATCTTCTGGGTTTCCCACGCATGTTTTCGATGTAGGAAGATGCCCTTGAACCTGGAGATTTGGGACCCACGGCATGGGTACCACGCAGTATGACTTTAAAGGGTCTGCGTTTGCTCACCCAAGCTCACCAATCCTCTGAGCCCCAAGAGTGTCCAGCCTTATGTCTCATCCAGCTGTGGGTCTAGATATGGCCAATCCAGGTTGCATCAGAGCCCCTGAACGGATTTTGTAAGAATTTCTCTCTCTTTCACTGTCTTTGTTTTATGGGTTTTTTTTTAAGTAATCTATTTTGATAATGGGGTTTAGCTGCTTTTCACTGCTGTGTTTATGCCGCTTTACACCCTCTTGATTCACTTCCAGAGAGATATCAATACATAGGTTTTAAGACTCTTACTAGTCAGATATATTCTTGGGCGGTGAATAGGGGCTGTTGAGTCCAGTTCAGTGAGCAGGGGGTAGGTCTTGTCTATTACATATTTGGCTTGTGGAACGGTATCTGAGCTAATTTCAAACCCTTGTTTTATGCATCACCCCACCTCACCTTTCCCGTTAAGCAGCCATAGTGTGTTTTCTAAATGTGTGACTCTGTTCTGTTTTGTAATTCAGTTCAAGTGTAGCGATTTTGACATTCCCTCTATAAGTGATATCTTAGGATAAGTGTCTTTTTCTCTGTGACTTATTTCACTGAGAGTCATCGTACCTAAATCCACTCATCCTGCTGCTACTAGCCTTATGACATTGATTTCATGGCTGAGTGATATTCCATTGTGCCTAAGTACCACAACTTCTTTATCCATTTTTCTCTTTCCTGGGATATTGAAGGTGTACCGAAGTGGAGGTTCTTGGAAACAGAGCAGCCCTAAATTTTGGGGTGCCTGTGTCTTGTTGATTTTTAGGTTTCCCGATTTATACGCCCATGAGTGGAAGTGCCCTATGCTCTCTAAGCTGTGCTTATTACATGTTCCAGGACACACCGTACACTTCTCCAGAGTGGCTGTTGGCAATTTACATCCCGCCCATCAGCGTAGCAAGGCTCCCATGTCTCCATGGCCTGTCCTGCATTTCTGGTTTTTACACTTTTTTCAGCATGGCCCTTTTGACCGATGGCAAGCGAGACTTCTTTGTAGCGCTGATTTGCCTTTCCGGCTTGCCTGGTTGGCCAAAAAGGGCGTATGCGTTTTTTCCTGAACATATTCAGGAAAAAACGCATACGCCCTTTTTGGCCAAGGGCATCATTGTCAACGCTTTGCCGCTTTTCATGTGCTTTCAAGGCGAGTCGAGTCTGCCTCCTGAAACCTGTTTCCTGCAATTCTGCCTTGCTTTCAAATCCTCCTCGTTGCCTTCCCTCAATATATTTGTGGACGAGAGTTATCATTTATAACTCTGCAGGTTTGTGAGTTGCAGTGCCCCTGAGCTCCATTTGTCGAGTCGCTTTTTTGGGAGCTGGCCGCCAAAGCGCAGGATTGCTTCAGGCCGTATTCTGGTTCCGGGGGGCAGGCTGAGCCTGTGGTTCATTCTTCTTCCTGATGGGAAAATAGAGTGACCTGTGCCTGTCCCAACACCTAGAGCTAGTCTCTCATTGGTTCCCCCTCTTCCCGTTCATCCTCAGGCCAAATTGCGACCTGTACGAAACAGGAGGTTAAAGGTGCTGATTCTCCAAGTAGGGAGATGGTTAGTAGAGCGGCTGGAATGGCGAACCCGAGCCCAAGGAGAGGAGAAATGAGGTGCGTTGGAGAAACCTTTCCCGATCACACGGTGTACCATCTTCTGGGTTTCCCACGCATGTTTTCGATGTAGGAAGATGCCCTTGAACCTGGAGATTTGGGACCCATGGCATGGGTACCACGCAGCATGACTTTAAAGGGTCTGCGTTTGCTCACCCAAGCTCACCAATCCTCTGAGCCACAAGAGTGTCCAGCCTTATGTCTCATCCAGCTGTGGGTCTAGATATGGCCAATCCAGGTTGCATCAGAGCCCCTGAACGGATTTTGTAAGAATTTCTCTCTCTTTCACTGTCTTTGTTTTATGGGGTTTTTTTTAAAGTAATCTATTTTGATAATGGGGTTTAGCTGCTTTTCACTGCTCTGTTTATGCCGCTTTACACCCTCTTGATTCACTTCCAGAGAGATATCAATACATAGGTTCTAAGACTCTTACTAGTCAGATATATTCTTGGGCGGTGAATAGGGGCTGTTGAGTCCAGTTCACTGAGCAGGGGGTAGGTCTTGTCTATTACATATTTGGCTTGTGGAACGGTATCTGAGCTAATTTCAAACCCTTGTTTTATGCATCACCCCACCTCACCTTTCCCGTTAAGCAGCCATAGTGTGTTTTCTAAATGTGTGACTCTGTTCTGTTTTGTAATTCAGTTCAAGTGTAGCGATTTTGACATTCCCTCTATAAATGATATCTTAGGATAAGGGTCTTTTTCTCTGTGACTTATTTCACTGAGAGTCATCGTACCTAAATCCACTCATCCTGCTGCTACTAGCCTTATGACATTGATTTCATGGCTGAGTGATATTCCATTGTGCCTAAGTACCACAACTTCTTTATCCATTTTTCTCTTTCCTGGGATATTGAAGGTGTACCGAAGTGGAGGTTCTTGGAAACAGAGCAGCCCTAAACTTTGGGGTGCCTGTGTCTTGTTGAGTTTTAGGTTTCCCGATTTATACGCCCATGAGTGGAAGTGCCCTATGCTCTCTAAGCTGTGCTTATTACATGTTCCAGGACACACCGTACACTTCTCCAGAGTGGCTGTTGGCAATTTACATCCCGCCCATCAGCGTAGCAAGGCTCCCATGTCTCCATGGCCTGTCCTGCATTTCTGGTTTTTACACTTTTTTCAGCATGGCCCTTTTGACCGATGGCAAGCGAGACTTCTTTGTAGCGCTGATTTGCCTTTCCGGCTTGCCTGGTTGGCCAAAAAGGGCGTATGCGTTTTTTCCTGAACATATTCAGGAAAAAACGCATACGCCCTTTTTGGCCAAGGGCATCATTGTCAACGCTTTGCTGCTTTTCATGTGCTTTCAAGGCGAGTCGAGTCTGCCTCCTGAAACCTGTTTCCTGCAATTCTGCCTTGCTTTCAAATCCTCCTCGTTGCCTTCCCTCAATATATTTGTGGACGAGAGTTATCATTTATAACTCTGCAGGTTTGTGAGTTGCAGTGCCCCTGAGCTCCATTTGTCGAGTCGCTTTTTTGGGAGCTGGCCGCCAAAGCGCAGGATTGCTTCAGGCCGTGTTCTGGTTCCGGGGGGCAGGCTGAGCCTGTGGTTCATTCTTCTTCCTGATGGGAAAATAGAGTGACCTGTGCCTGTCCCAACACCTAGAGCTAGTCTCTCATTGGTTCCCCCTCTTCCCGTTCATCCTCAGGCCAAATTGCGACCTGTACGAAACAGGAGGTTAAAGGTGCTGATTCTCCAAGTAGGGAGATGTTTAGTAGAGCGGCTGGAATGGCGAACCCGAGCCCAAGGAGAGGAGAAATGAGGTGCGTTGGAGAAACCTTTCCCGATCACACGGTGTACCATCTTCTGGGTTTCCCACGCATGTTTTCGATGTAGGAAGATGCCCTTGAACCTGGAGATTTGGGACCCACGGCATGGGTACCACGCAGTATGACTTTAAAGGGTCTGCGTTTGCTCACCCAAGCTCACCAATCCTCTGAGCCCCAAGAGTGTCCAGCCTTATGTCTCATCCAGCTGTGGGTCTAGATATGGCCAATCCAGGTTGCATCAGAGCCCCTGAACGGATTTTGTAAGAATTTCTCTCTCTTTCACTGTCTTTGTTTTATGGGTTTTTTTTTAAGTAATCTATTTTGATAATGGGGTTTAGCTGCTTTTCACTGCTGTGTTTATGCCGCTTTACACCCTCTTGATTCACTTCCAGAGAGATATCAATACATAGGTTTTAAGACTCTTACTAGTCAGATATATTCTTGGGCGGTGAATAGGGGCTGTTGAGTCCAGTTCAGTGAGCAGGGGGTAGGTCTTGTCTATTACATATTTGGCTTGTGGAACGGTATCTGAGCTAATTTCAAACCCTTGTTTTATGCATCACCCCACCTCACCTTTCCCGTTAAGCAGCCATAGTGTGTTTTCTAAATGTGTGACTCTGTTCTGTTTTGTAATTCAGTTCAAGTGTAGCGATTTTGACATTCCCTCTATAAGTGATATCTTAGGATAAGTGTCTTTTTCTCTGTGACTTATTTCACTGAGAGTCATCGTACCTAAATCCACTCATCCTGCTGCTACTAGCCTTATGACATTGATTTCATGGCTGAGTGATATTCCATTGTGCCTAAGTACCACAACTTCTTTATCCATTTTTCTCTTTCCTGGGATATTGAAGGTGTACCGAAGTGGAGGTTCTTGGAAACAGAGCAGCCCTAAACTTTGGGGTGCCTGTGTCTTGTTGATTTTTAGGTTTCCCGATTTATACGCCCATGAGTGGAAGTGCCCTATGCTCTCTAAGCTGTGCTTATTACATGTTCCAGGACACACCGTACACTTCTCCAGAGTGGCTGTTGGCAATTTACATCCCGCCCATCAGCGTAGCAAGGCTCCCATGTCTCCATGGCCTGTCCTGCATTTCTGGTTTTTACACTTTTTTCAGCATGGCCCTTTTGACCGATGGCAAGCGAGACTTCTTTGTAGCGCTGATTTGCCTTTCCGGCTTGCCTGGTTGGCCAAAAAGGGCGTATGCGTTTTTTCCTGAACATATTCAGGAAAAAACGCATACGCCCTTTTTGGCCAAGGGCATCATTGTCAACGCTTTGCCGCTTTTCATGTGCTTTCAAGGCGAGTCGAGTCTGCCTCCTGAAACCTGTTTCCTGCAATTCTGCCTTGCTTTCAAATCCTCCTCGTTGCCTTCCCTCAATATATTTGTGGACGAGAGTTATCATTTATAACTCTGCAGGTTTGTGAGTTGCAGTGCCCCTGAGCTCCATTTGTCGAGTCGCTTTTTTGGGAGCTGGCCGCCAAAGCGCAGGATTGCTTCAGGCCGTATTCTGGTTCCGGGGGGCAGGCTGAGCCTGTGGTTCATTCTTCTTCCTGATGGGAAAATAGAGTGACCTGTGCCTGTCCCAACACCTAGAGCTAGTCTCTCATTGGTTCCCCCTCTTCCCGTTCATCCTCAGGCCACATTGCGACCTGTACGAAACAGGAGGTTAAAGGTGCTGATTGTCCAAGTAGGGAGATGGTTAGTAGAGCGGCTGGAATGGCGAACCCGAGCACAAGGAGAGGAGAAATGAGGTGCGTTGGAGAAACCTTTCCCGATCACACGGTGTACCATCTTCTGGGTTTCCCACGCATGTTTTCGATGTAGGAAGATGCCCTTGAACCTGGAGATTTGGGACCCATGGCATGGGTACCACGCAGCATGACTTTAAAGGGTCTGCGTTTGCTCACCCAAGCTCACCAATCCTCTGAGCCCCAAGAGTGTCCAGCCTTATGTCTCATCCAGCTGTGGGTCTAGATATGGCCAATCCAGGTTGCATCAGAGCCCCTGAACGGATTTTGTAAGAATTTCTCTCTCTTTCACTGTCTTTGTTTTATGGGGTTTTTTTTAAAGTAATCTATTTTGATAATGGGGTTTAGCTGCTTTTCACTGCTGTGTTTATGCCGCTTTACACCCTCTTGATTCACTTCCAGAGAGATATCAATACATAGGTTCTAAGACTCTTACTAGTCAGATATATTCTTGGGCGGTGAATAGGGGCTGTTGAGTCCAGTTCACTGAGCAGGGGGTAGGTCTTGTCTATTACATATTTGGCTTGTGGAACGGTATCTGAGCTAATTTCAAACCCTTGTTTTATGCATCACCCCACCTCACCTTTCCCGTTAAGCAGCCATAGTGTGTTTTCTAAATGTGTGACTCTGTTCTGTTTTGTAATTCAGTTCAAGTGTAGCGATTTTGACATTCCCTCTATAAATGATATCTTAGGATAAGGGTCTTTTTCTCTGTGACTTATTTCACTGAGAGTCATCGTACCTAAATCCACTCATCCTGCTGCTACTAGCCTTATGACATTGATTTCATGGCTGAGTGATATTCCATTGTGCCTAAGTACCACAACTTCTTTATCCATTTTTCTCTTTCCTGGGATATTGAAGGTGTACCGAAGTGGAGGTTCTTGGAAACAGAGCAGCCCTAAACTTTGGGGTGCCTGTGTCTTGTTGAGTTTTAGGTTTCCCGATTTATACGCCCATGAGTGGAAGTGCCCTATGCTCTCTAAGCTGTGCTTATTACATGTTCCAGGACACACCGTACACTTCTCCAGAGTGGCTGTTGGCAATTTACATCCCGCCCATCAGCGTAGCAAGGCTCCCATGTCTCCATGGCCTGTCCTGCATTTCTGGTTTTTACACTTTTTTCAGCATGGCCCTTTTGACCGATGGCAAGCGAGACTTCTTTGTAGCGCTGATTTGCCTTTCCGGCTTGCCTGGTTGGCCAAAAAGGGCGTATGCGTTTTTTCCTGAACATATTCAGGAAAAAACGCATACGCCCTTTTTGGCCAAGGGCATCATTGTCAACGCTTTGCTGCTTTTCATGTGCTTTCAAGGCGAGTCGAGTCTGCCTCCTGAAACCTGTTTCCTGCAATTCTGCCTTGCTTTCAAATCCTCCTCGTTGCCTTCCCTCAATATATTTGTGGACGAGAGTTATCATTTATAACTCTGCAGGTTTGTGAGTTGCAGTGCCCCTGAGCTCCATTTGTCGAGTCGCTTTTTTGGGAGCTGGCCGCCAAAGCGCAGGATTGCTTCAGGCCGTGTTCTGGTTCCGGGGGGCAGGCTGAGCCTGTGGTTCATTCTTCTTCCTGATGGGAAAATAGAGTGACCTGTGCCTGTCCCAACACCTAGAGCTAGTCTCTCATTGGTTCCCCCTCTTCCCGTTCATCCTCAGGCCAAATTGCGACCTGTACGAAACAGGAGGTTAAAGGTGCTGATTCTCCAAGTAGGGAGATGTTTAGTAGAGCGGCTGGAATGGCGAACCCGAGCCCAAGGAGAGGAGAAATGAGGTGCGTTGGAGAAACCTTTCCCGATCACACGGTGTACCATCTTCTGGGTTTCCCACGCATGTTTTCGATGTAGGAAGATGCCCTTGAACCTGGAGATTTGGGACCCACGGCATGGGTACCACGCAGTATGACTTTAAAGGGTCTGCGTTTGCTCACCCAAGCTCACCAATCCTCTGAGCCCCAAGAGTGTCCAGCCTTATGTCTCATCCAGCTGTGGGTCTAGATATGGCCAATCCAGGTTGCATCAGAGCCCCTGAACGGATTTTGTAAGAATTTCTCTCTCTTTCACTGTCTTTGTTTTATGGGTTTTTTTTTAAGTAATCTATTTTGATAATGGGGTTTAGCTGCTTTTCACTGCTGTGTTTATGCCGCTTTACACCCTCTTGATTCACTTCCAGAGAGATATCAATACATAGGTTTTAAGACTCTTACTAGTCAGATATATTCTTGGGCGGTGAATAGGGGCTGTTGAGTCCAGTTCAGTGAGCAGGGGGTAGGTCTTGTCTATTACATATTTGGCTTGTGGAACGGTATCTGAGCTAATTTCAAACCCTTGTTTTATGCATCACCCCACCTCACCTTTCCCGTTAAGCAGCCATAGTGTGTTTTCTAAATGTGTGACTCTGTTCTGTTTTGTAATTCAGTTCAAGTGTAGCGATTTTGACATTCCCTCTATAAGTGATATCTTAGGATAAGTGTCTTTTTCTCTGTGACTTATTTCACTGAGAGTCATCGTACCTAAATCCACTCATCCTGCTGCTACTAGCCTTATGACATTGATTTCATGGCTGAGTGATATTCCATTGTGCCTAAGTACCACAACTTCTTTATCCATTTTTCTCTTTCCTGGGATATTGAAGGTGTACCGAAGTGGAGGTTCTTGGAAACAGAGCAGCCCTAAACTTTGGGGTGCCTGTGTCTTGTTGATTTTTAGGTTTCCCGATTTATACGCCCATGAGTGGAAGTGCCCTATGCTCTCTAAGCTGTGCTTATTACATGTTCCAGGACACACCGTACACTTCTCCAGAGTGGCTGTTGGCAATTTACATCCCGCCCATCAGCGTAGCAAGGCTCCCATGTCTCCATGGCCTGTCCTGCATTTCTGGTTTTTACACTTTTTTCAGCATGGCCCTTTTGACCGATGGCAAGCGAGACTTCTTTGTAGCGCTGATTTGCCTTTCCGGCTTGCCTGGTTGGCCAAAAAGGGCGTATGCGTTTTTTCCTGAACATATTCAGGAAAAAACGCATACGCCCTTTTTGGCCAAGGGCATCATTGTCAACGCTTTGCCGCTTTTCATGTGCTTTCAAGGCGAGTCGAGTCTGCCTCCTGAAACCTGTTTCCTGCAATTCTGCCTTGCTTTCAAATCCTCCTCGTTGCCTTCCCTCAATATATTTGTGGACGAGAGTTATCATTTATAACTCTGCAGGTTTGTGAGTTGCAGTGCCCCTGAGCTCCATTTGTCGAGTCGCTTTTTTGGGAGCTGGCCGCCAAAGCGCAGGATTGCTTCAGGCCGTGTTCTGGTTCCGGGGGGCAGGCTGAGCCTGTGGTTCATTCTTCTTCCTGATGGGAAAATAGAGTGACCTGTGCCTGTCCCAACACCTAGAGCTAGTCTCTCATTGGTTCCCCCTCTTCCCGTTCATCCTCAGGCCAAATTGCGACCTGTACGAAACAGGAGGTTAAAGGTGCTGATTCTCCAAGTAGGGAGATGTTTAGTAGAGCGGCTGGAATGGCGAACCCGAGCCCAAGGAGAGGAGAAATGAGGTGCGTTGGAGAAACCTTTCCCGATCACACGGTGTACCATCTTCTGGGTTTCCCACGCATGTTTTCGATGTAGGAAGATGCCCTTGAACCTGGAGATTTGGGACCCACGGCATGGGTACCACGCAGTATGACTTTAAAGGGTCTGCGTTTGCTCACCCAAGCTCACCAATCCTCTGAGCCCCAAGAGTGTCCAGCCTTATGTCTCATCCAGCTGTGGGTCTAGATATGGCCAATCCAGGTTGCATCAGAGCCCCTGAACGGATTTTGTAAGAATTTCTCTCTCTTTCACTGTCTTTGTTTTATGGGTTTTTTTTTAAGTAATCTATTTTGATAATGGGGTTTAGCTGCTTTTCACTGCTGTGTTTATGCCGCTTTACACCCTCTTGATTCACTTCCAGAGAGATATCAATACATAGGTTTTAAGACTCTTACTAGTCAGATATATTCTTGGGCGGTGAATAGGGGCTGTTGAGTCCAGTTCAGTGAGCAGGGGGTAGGTCTTGTCTATTACATATTTGGCTTGTGGAACGGTATCTGAGCTAATTTCAAACCCTTGTTTTATGCATCACCCCACCTCACCTTTCCCGTTAAGCAGCCATAGTGTGTTTTCTAAATGTGTGACTCTGTTCTGTTTTGTAATTCAGTTCAAGTGTAGCGATTTTGACATTCCCTCTATAAGTGATATCTTAGGATAAGTGTCTTTTTCTCTGTGACTTATTTCACTGAGAGTCATCGTACCTAAATCCACTCATCCTGCTGCTACTAGCCTTATGACATTGATTTCATGGCTGAGTGATATTCCATTGTGCCTAAGTACCACAACTTCTTTATCCATTTTTCTCTTTCCTGGGATATTGAAGGTGTACCGAAGTGGAGGTTCTTGGAAACAGAGCAGCCCTAAACTTTGGGGTGCCTGTGTCTTGTTGATTTTTAGGTTTCCCGATTTATACGCCCATGAGTGGAAGTGCCCTATGCTCTCTAAGCTGTGCTTATTACATGTTCCAGGACACACCGTACACTTCTCCAGAGTGGCTGTTGGCAATTTACATCCCGCCCATCAGCGTAGCAAGGCTCCCATGTCTCCATGGCCTGTCCTGCATTTCTGGTTTTTACACTTTTTTCAGCATGGCCCTTTTGACCGATGGCAAGCGAGACTTCTTTGTAGCGCTGATTTGCCTTTCCGGCTTGCCTGGTTGGCCAAAAAGGGCGTATGCGTTTTTTCCTGAACATATTCAGGAAAAAACGCATACGCCCTTTTTGGCCAAGGGCATCATTGTCAACGCTTTGCCGCTTTTCATGTGCTTTCAAGGCGAGTCGAGTCTGCCTCCTGAAACCTGTTTCCTGCAATTCTGCCTTGCTTTCAAATCCTCCTCGTTGCCTTCCCTCAATATATTTGTGGACGAGAGTTATCATTTATAACTCTGCAGGTTTGTGAGTTGCAGTGCCCCTGAGCTCCATTTGTCGAGTCGCTTTTTTGGGAGCTGGCCGCCAAAGCGCAGGATTGCTTCAGGCCGTATTCTGGTTCCGGGGGGCAGGCTGAGCCTGTGGTTCATTCTTCTTCCTGATGGGAAAATAGAGTGACCTGTGCCTGTCCCAACACCTAGAGCTAGTCTCTCATTGGTTCCCCCTCTTCCCGTTCATCCTCAGGCCAAATTGCGACCTGTACGAAACAGGAGGTTAAAGGTGCTGATTGTCCAAGTAGGGAGATGGTTAGTAGAGCGGCTGGAATGGCGAACCCGAGCACAAGGAGAGGAGAAATGAGGTGCGTTGGAGAAACCTTTCCCGATCACACGGTGTACCATCTTCTGGGTTTCCCACGCATGTTTTCGATGTAGGAAGATGCCCTTGAACCTGGAGATTTGGGACCCATGGCATGGGTACCACGCAGCATGACTTTAAAGGGTCTGCGTTTGCTCACCCAAGCTCACCAATCCTCTGAGCCCCAAGAGTGTCCAGCCTTATGTCTCATCCAGCTGTGGGTCTAGATATGGCCAATCCAGGTTGCATCAGAGCCCCTGAACGGATTTTGTAAGAATTTCTCTCTCTTTCACTGTCTTTGTTTTATGGGGTTTTTTTTAAAGTAATCTATTTTGATAATGGGGTTTAGCTGCTTTTCACTGCTGTGTTTATGCCTCTTTACACCCTCTTGATTCACTTCCAGAGAGATATCAATACATAGGTTCTAAGACTCTTACTAGTCAGATATATTCTTGGGCGGTGAATAGGGGCTGTTGAGTCCAGTTCAGTGAGCAGGGGGTAGGTCTTGTCTATTACATATTTGGCTTGTGGAACGGTATCTGAGCTAATTTCAAACCCTTGTTTTATGCATCACCCCACCTCACCTTTCCCGTTAAGCAGCCATAGTGTGTTTTCTAAATGTGTGACTCTGTTCTGTTTTGTAATTCAGTTCAAGTGTAGCGATTTTGACATTCCCTCTATAAGTGATATCTTAGGATAAGTGTCTTTTTCTCTGTGACTTATTTCACTGAGAGTCATCGTACCTAAATCCACTCATCCTGCTGCTACTAGCCTTATGACATTGATTTCATGGCTGAGTGATATTCCATTGTGCCTAAGTACCACAACTTCTTTATCCATTTTTCTCTTTCCTGGGATATTGAAGGTGTACCGAAGTGGAGGTTCTTGGAAACAGAGCAGCCCTAAACTTTGGGGTGCCTGTGTCTTGTTGATTTTTAGGTTTCCCGATTTATACGCCCATGAGTGGAAGTGCCCTATGCTCTCTAAGCTGTGCTTATTACATGTTCCAGGACACACCGTACACTTCTCCAGAGTGGCTGTTGGCAATTTACATCCCGCCCATCAGCGTAGCAAGGCTCCCATGTCTCCATGGCCTGTCCTGCATTTCTGGTTTTTACACTTTTTTCAGCATGGCCCTTTTGACCGATGGCAAGCGAGACTTCTTTGTAGCGCTGATTTGCCTTTCCGGCTTGCCTGGTTGGCCAAAAAGGGCGTATGCGTTTTTTCCTGAACATATTCAGGAAAAAACGCATACGCCCTTTTTGGCCAAGGGCATCATTGTCAACGCTTTGCCGCTTTTCATGTGCTTTCAAGGCGAGTCGAGTCTGCCTCCTGAAACCTGTTTCCTGCAATTCTGCCTTGCTTTCAAATCCTCCTCGTTGCCTTCCCTCAATATATTTGTGGACGAGAGTTATCATTTATAACTCTGCAGGTTTGTGAGTTGCAGTGCCCCTGAGCTCCATTTGTCGAGTCGCTTTTTTGGGAGCTGGCCGCCAAAGCGCAGGATTGCTTCAGGCCGTATTCTGGTTCCGGGGGGCAGGCTGAGCCTGTGGTTCATTCTTCTTCCTGATGGGAAAATAGAGTGACCTGTGCCTGTCCCAACACCTAGAGCTAGTCTCTCATTGGTTCCCCCTCTTCCCGTTCATCCTCAGGCCAAATTGCGACCTGTACGAAACAGGAGGTTAAAGGTGCTGATTCTCCAAGTAGGGAGATGGTTAGTAGAGCGGCTGGAATGGCGAACCCGAGCACAAGGAGAGGAGAAATGAGGTGCGTTGGAGAAACCTTTCCCGATCACACGGTGTACCATCTTCTGGGTTTCCCACGCATGTTTTCGATGTAGGAAGATGCCCTTGAACCTGGAGATTTGGGACCCATGGCATGGGTACCACGCAGCATGACTTTAAAGGGTCTGCGTTTGCTCACCCAAGCTCACCAATCCTCTGAGCCCCAAGAGTGTCCAGCCTTATGTCTCATCCAGCTGTGGGTCTAGATATGGCCAATCCAGGTTGCATCAGAGCCCCTGAACGGATTTTGTAAGAATTTCTCTCTCTTTCACTGTCTTTGTTTTATGGGGTTTTTTTTAAAGTAATCTATTTTGATAATGGGGTTTAGCTGCTTTTCACTGCTGTGTTTATGCCGCTTTACACCCTCTTGATTCACTTCCAGAGAGATATCAATACATAGGTTCTAAGACTCTTACTAGTCAGATATATTCTTGGGCGGTGAATAGGGGCTGTTGAGTCCAGTTCAGTGAGCAGGGGGTAGGTCTTGTCTATTACATATTTGGCTTGTGGAACGGTATCTGAGCTAATTTCAAACCCTTGTTTTATGCATCACCCCACCTCACCTTTCCCGTTAAGCAGCCATAGTGTGTTTTCTAAATATGTGACTCTGTTCTGTTTTGTAATTCAGTTCAAGTGTAGCGATTTTGACATTCCCTCTATAAATGATATCTTAGGATAAGGGTCTTTTTCTCTGTGACTTATTTCACTGAGAGTCATCGTACCTAAATCCACTCATCCTGCTGCTACTAGCCTTATGACATTGATTTCATGGCTGAGTGATATTCCATTGTGCCTAAGTACCACAACTTCTTTATCCATTTTTCTCTTTCCTGGGATATTGAAGGTGTACCGAAGTGGAGGTTCTTGGAAACAGAGCAGCCCTAAACTTTGGGGTGCCTGTGTCTTGTTGAGTTTTAGGTTTCCCGATTTATACGCCCATGAGTGGAAGTGCCCTATGCTCTCTAAGCTGTGCTTATTACATGTTCCAGGACACACCGTACACTTCTCCAGAGTTGCTGTTGGCAATTTACATCCCGCCCATCAGCGTAGCAAGGCTCCCATGTCTCCATGGCCTGTCCTGCATTTCTGGTTTTTACACTTTTTTCAGCATGGCCCTTTTGACCGATGGCAAGCGAGACTTCTTTGTAGCGCTGATTTGCCTTTCCGGCTTGCCTGGTTGGCCAAAAAGGGCGTATGCGTTTTTTCCTGAACATATTCAGGAAAAAACGCATACGCCCTTTTTGGCCAAGGGCATCATTGTCAACGCTTTGCTGCTTTTCATGTGCTTTCAAGGCGAGTCGAGTCTGCCTCCTGAAACCTGTTTCCTGCAATTCTGCCTTGCTTTCAAATCCTCCTCGTTGCCTTCCCTCAATATATTTGTGGACGAGAGTTATCATTTATAACTCTGCAGGTTTGTGAGTTGCAGTGCCCCTGAGCTCCATTTGTCGAGTCGCTTTTTTGGGAGCTGGCCGCCAAAGCGCAGGATTGCTTCAGGCCGTGTTCTGGTTCCGGGGGGCAGGCTGAGCCTGTGGTTCATTCTTCTTCCTGATGGGAAAATAGAGTGACCTGTGCCTGTCCCAACACCTAGAGCTAGTCTCTCATTGGTTCCCCCTCTTCCCGTTCATCCTCAGGCCAAATTGCGACCTGTACGAAACAGGAGGTTAAAGGTGCTGATTCTCCAAGTAGGGAGATGTTTAGTAGAGCGGCTGGAATGGCGAACCCGAGCCCAAGGAGAGGAGAAATGAGGTGCGTTGGAGAAACCTTTCCCGATCACACGGTGTACCATCTTCTGGGTTTCCCACGCATGTTTTCGATGTAGGAAGATGCCCTTGAACCTGGAGATTTGGGACCCACGGCATGGGTACCACGCAGTATGACTTTAAAGGGTCTGCGTTTGCTCACCCAAGCTCACCAATCCTCTGAGCCCCAAGAGTGTCCAGCCTTATGTCTCATCCAGCTGTGGGTCTAGATATGGCCAATCCAGGTTGCATCAGAGCCCCTGAACGGATTTTGTAAGAATTTCTCTCTCTTTCACTGTCTTTGTTTTATGGGGTTTTTTTTAAAGTAATCTATTTTGATAATGGGGTTTAGCTGCTTTTCACTGCTGTGTTTATGCCGCTTTACACCCTCTTGATTCACTTCCAGAGAGATATCAATACATAGGTTTTAAGACTCTTACTAGTCAGATATATTCTTGGGCGGTGAATAGGGGCTGTTGAGTCCAGTTCAGTGAGCAGGGGGTAGGTCTTGTCTATTACATATTTGGCTTGTGGAACGGTATCTGAGCTAATTTCAAACCCTTGTTTTATGCATCACCCCACCTCACCTTTCCCGTTAAGCAGCCATAGTGTGTTTTCTAAATGTGTGACTCTGTTCTGTTTTGTAATTCAGTTCAAGTGTAGCGATTTTGACATTCCCTCTATAAGTGATATCTTAGGATAAGTGTCTTTTTCTCTGTGACTTATTTCACTGAGAGTCATCGTACCTAAATCCACTCATCCTGCTGCTACTAGCCTTATGACATTGATTTCATGGCTGAGTGATATTCCATTGTGCCTAAGTACCACAACTTCTTTATCCATTTTTCTCTTTCCTGGGATATTGAAGGTGTACCGAAGTGGAGGTTCTTGGAAACAGAGCAGCCCTAAACTTTGGGGTGCCTGTGTCTTGTTGAGTTTTAGGTTTCCCGATTTATACGCCCATGAGTGGAAGTGCCCTATGCTCTCTAAGCTGTGCTTATTACATGTTCCAGGACACACCGTACACTTCTCCAGAGTGGCTGTTGGCAATTTACATCCCGCCCATCAGCGTAGCAAGGCTCCCATGTCTCCATGGCCTGTCCTGCATTTCTGGTTTTTACACTTTTTTCAGCATGGCCCTTTTGACCGATGGCAAGCGAGACTTCTTTGTAGCGCTGATTTGCCTTTCCGGCTTGCCTGGTTGGCAAAAAAGGGCGTATGCGTTTTTTCCTGAACATATTCAGGAAAAAACGCATACGCCCTTTTTGGCCAAGGGCATCATTGTCAACGCTTTGCCGCTTTTCATGTGCTTTCAAGGCGAGTCGAGTCTGCCTCCTGAAACCTGTTTCCTGCAATTCTGCCTTGCTTTCAAATCCTCCTCGTTGCCTTCCCTCAATATATTTGTGGACGAGAGTTATCATTTATAACTCTGCAGGTTTGTGAGTTGCAGTGCCCCTGAGCTCCATTTGTCGAGTCGCTTTTTTGGGAGCTGGCCGCCAAAGCGCAGGATTGCTTCAGGCCGTATTCTGGTTCCGGGGGGCAGGCTGAGCCTGTGGTTCATTCTTCTTCCTGATGGGAAAATAGAGTGACCTGTGCCTGTCCCAACACCTAGAGCTAGTCTCTCATTGGTTCCCCCTCTTCCCGTTCATCCTCAGGCCAAATTGCGACCTGTACGAAACAGGAGGTTAAAGGTGCTGATTCTCCAAGTAGGGAGATGGTTAGTAGAGCGGCTGGAATGGCGAACCCGAGCACAAGGAGAGGAGAAATGAGGTGCGTTGGAGAAACCTTTCCCGATCACACGGTGTACCATCTTCTGGGTTTCCCACGCATGTTTTCGATGTAGGAAGATGCCCTTGAACCTGGAGATTTGGGACCCATGGCATGGGTACCACGCAGCATGACTTTAAAGGGTCTGCGTTTGCTCACCCAAGCTCACCAATCCTCTGAGCCCCAAGAGTGTCCAGCCTTATGTCTCATCCAGCTGTGGGTCTAGATATGGCCAATCCAGGTTGCATCAGAGCCCCTGAACGGATTTTGTAAGAATTTCTCTCTCTTTCACTGTCTTTGTTTTATGGGGTTTTTTTTAAAGTAATCTATTTTGATAATGGGGTTTAGCTGCTTTTCACTGCTGTGTTTATGCCGCTTTACACCCTCTTGATTCACTTCCAGAGAGATATCAATACATAGGTTCTAAGACTCTTACTAGTCAGATATATTCTTGGGCGGTGAATAGGGGCTGTTGAGTCCAGTTCACTGAGCAGGGGGTAGGTCTTGTCTATTACATATTTGGCTTGTGGAACGGTATCTGAGCTAATTTCAAACCCTTGTTTTATGCATCACCCCACCTCACCTTTCCCGTTAAGCAGCCATAGTGTGTTTTCTAAATATGTGACTCTGTTCTGTTTTGTAATTCAGTTCAAGTGTAGCGATTTTGACATTCCCTCTATAAATGATATCTTAGGATAAGGGTCTTTTTCTCTGTGACTTATTTCACTGAGAGTCATCGTACCTAAATCCACTCATCCTGCTGCTACTAGCCTTATGACATTGATTTCATGGCTGAGTGATATTCCATTGTGCCTAAGTACCACAACTTCTTTATCCATTTTTCTCTTTCCTGGGATATTGAAGGTGTACCGAAGTGGAGGTTCTTGGAAACAGAGCAGCCCTAAACTTTGGGGTGCCTGTGTCTTGTTGAGTTTTAGGTTTCCCGATTTATACGCCCATGAGTGGAAGTGCCCTATGCTCTCTAAGCTGTGCTTATTACATGTTCCAGGACACACCGTACACTTCTCCAGAGTTGCTGTTGGCAATTTACATCCCGCCCATCAGCGTAGCAAGGCTCCCATGTCTCCATGGCCTGTCCTGCATTTCTGGTTTTTACACTTTTTTCAGCATGGCCCTTTTGACCGATGGCAAGCGAGACTTCTTTGTAGCGCTGATTTGCCTTTCCGGCTTGCCTGGTTGGCCAAAAAGGGCGTATGCGTTTTTTCCTGAACATATTCAGGAAAAAACGCATACGCCCTTTTTGGCCAAGGGCATCATTGTCAACGCTTTGCTGCTTTTCATGTGCTTTCAAGGCGAGTCGAGTCTGCCTCCTGAAACCTGTTTCCTGCAATTCTGCCTTGCTTTCAAATCCTCCTCGTTGCCTTCCCTCAATATATTTGTGGACGAGAGTTATCATTTATAACTCTGCAGGTTTGTGAGTTGCAGTGCCCCTGAGCTCCATTTGTCGAGTCGCTTTTTTGGGAGCTGGCCGCCAAAGCGCAGGATTGCTTCAGGCCGTGTTCTGGTTCCGGGGGGCAGGCTGAGCCTGTGGTTCATTCTTCTTCCTGATGGGAAAATAGAGTGACCTGTGCCTGTCCCAACACCTAGAGCTAGTCTCTCATTGGTTCCCCCTCTTCCCGTTCATCCTCAGGCCAAATTGCGACCTGTACGAAACAGGAGGTTAAAGGTGCTGATTCTCCAAGTAGGGAGATGTTTAGTAGAGCGGCTGGAATGGCGAACCCGAGCCCAAGGAGAGGAGAAATGAGGTGCGTTGGAGAAACCTTTCCCGATCACACGGTGTACCATCTTCTGGGTTTCCCACGCATGTTTTCGATGTAGGAAGATGCCCTTGAACCTGGAGATTTGGGACCCACGGCATGGGTACCACGCAGTATGACTTTAAAGGGTCTGCGTTTGCTCACCCAAGCTCACCAATCCTCTGAGCCCCAAGAGTGTCCAGCCTTATGTCTCATCCAGCTGTGGGTCTAGATATGGCCAATCCAGGTTGCATCAGAGCCCCTGAACGGATTTTGTAAGAATTTCTCTCTCTTTCACTGTCTTTGTTTTATGGGGTTTTTTTTAAAGTAATCTATTTTGATAATGGGGTTTAGCTGCTTTTCACTGCTGTGTTTATGCCGCTTTACACCCTCTTGATTCACTTCCAGAGAGATATCAATACATAGGTTTTAAGACTCTTACTAGTCAGATATATTCTTGGGCGGTGAATAGGGGCTGTTGAGTCCAGTTCAGTGAGCAGGGGGTAGGTCTTGTCTATTACATATTTGGCTTGTGGAACGGTATCTGAGCTAATTTCAAACCCTTGTTTTATGCATCACCCCACCTCACCTTTCCCGTTAAGCAGCCATAGTGTGTTTTCTAAATGTGTGACTCTGTTCTGTTTTGTAATTCAGTTCAAGTGTAGCGATTTTGACATTCCCTCTATAAGTGATATCTTAGGATAAGTGTCTTTTTCTCTGTGACTTATTTCACTGAGAGTCATCGTACCTAAATCCACTCATCCTGCTGCTACTAGCCTTATGACATTGATTTCATGGCTGAGTGATATTCCATTGTGCCTAAGTACCACAACTTCTTTATCCATTTTTCTCTTTCCTGGGATATTGAAGGTGTACCGAAGTGGAGGTTCTTGGAAACAGAGCAGCCCTAAACTTTGGGGTGCCTGTGTCTTGTTGATTTTTAGGTTTCCCGATTTATACGCCCATGAGTGGAAGTGCCCTATGCTCTCTAAGCTGTGCTTATTACATGTTCCAGGACACACCGTACACTTCTCCAGAGTGGCTGTTGGCAATTTACATCCCGCCCATCAGCGTAGCAAGGCTCCCATGTCTCCATGGCCTGTCCTGCATTTCTGGTTTTTACACTTTTTTCAGCATGGCCCTTTTGACCGATGGCAAGCGAGACTTCTTTGTAGCGCTGATTTGCCTTTCCGGCTTGCCTGGTTGGCAAAAAAGGGCGTATGCGTTTTTTCCTGAACATATTCAGGAAAAAACGCATACGCCCTTTTTGGCCAAGGGCATCATTGTCAACGCTTTGCCGCTTTTCATGTGCTTTCAAGGCGAGTCGAGTCTGCCTCCTGAAACCTGTTTCCTGCAATTCTGCCTTGCTTTCAAATCCTCCTCGTTGCCTTCCCTCAATATATTTGTGGACGAGAGTTATCATTTATAACTCTGCAGGTTTGTGAGTTGCAGTGCCCCTGAGCTCCATTTGTCGAGTCGCTTTTTTGGGAGCTGGCCGCCAAAGCGCAGGATTGCTTCAGGCCGTATTCTGGTTCCGGGGGGCAGGCTGAGCCTGTGGTTCATTCTTCTTCCTGATGGGAAAATAGAGTGACCTGTGCCTGTCCCAACACCTAGAGCTAGTCTCTCATTGGTTCCCCCTCTTCCCGTTCATCCTCAGGCCAAATTGCGACCTGTACGAAACAGGAGGTTAAAGGTGCTGATTGTCCAAGTAGGGAGATGGTTAGTAGAGCGGCTGGAATGGCGAACCCGAGCACAAGGAGAGGAGAAATGAGGTGCGTTGGAGAAACCTTTCCCGATCACACGGTGTACCATCTTCTGGGTTTCCCACGCATGTTTTCGATGTAGGAAGATGCCCTTGAACCTGGAGATTTGGGACCCATGGCATGGGTACCACGCAGCATGACTTTAAAGGGTCTGCGTTTGCTCACCCAAGCTCACCAATCCTCTGAGCCCCAAGAGTGTCCAGCCTTATGTCTCATCCAGCTGTGGGTCTAGATATGGCCAATCCAGGTTGCATCAGAGCCCCTGAACGGATTTTGTAAGAATTTCTCTCTCTTTCACTGTCTTTGTTTTATGGGGTTTTTTTTAAAGTAATCTATTTTGATAATGGGGTTTAGCTGCTTTTCACTGCTGTGTTTATGCCGCTTTACACCCTCTTGATTCACTTCCAGAGAGATATCAATACATAGGTTCTAAGACTCTTACTAGTCAGATATATTCTTGGGCGGTGAATAGGGGCTGTTGAGTCCAGTTCACTGAGCAGGGGGTAGGTCTTGTCTATTACATATTTGGCTTGTGGAACGGTATCTGAGCTAATTTCAAACCCTTGTTTTATGCATCACCCCACCTCACCTTTCCCGTTAAGCAGCCATAGTGTGTTTTCTAAATATGTGACTCTGTTCTGTTTTGTAATTCAGTTCAAGTGTAGCGATTTTGACATTCCCTCTATAAATGATATCTTAGGATAAGGGTCTTTTTCTCTGTGACTTATTTCACTGAGAGTCATCGTACCTAAATCCACTCATCCTGCTGCTACTAGCCTTATGACATTGATTTCATGGCTGAGTGATATTCCATTGTGCCTAAGTACCACAACTTCTTTATCCATTTTTCTCTTTCCTGGGATATTGAAGGTGTACCGAAGTGGAGGTTCTTGGAAACAGAGCAGCCCTAAACTTTGGGGTGCCTGTGTCTTGTTGATTTTTAGGTTTCCCGATTTATACGCCCATGAGTGGAAGTGCCCTATGCTCTCTAAGCTGTGCTTATTACATGTTCCAGGACACACCGTACACTTCTCCAGAGTGGCTGTTGGCAATTTACATCCCGCCCATCAGCGTAGCAAGGCTCCCATGTCTCCATGGCCTGTCCTGCATTTCTGGTTTTTACACTTTTTTCAGCATGGCCCTTTTGACCGATGGCAAGCGAGACTTCTTTGTAGCGCTGATTTGCCTTTCCGGCTTGCCTGGTTGGCCAAAAAGGGCGTATGCGTTTTTTCCTGAACATATTCAGGAAAAAAAGCATACGCCCTTTTTGGCCAAGGGCATCATTGTCAACGCTTTGCCGCTTTTCATGTGCTTTCAAGGCGAGTCGAGTCTGCCTCCTGAAACCTGTTTCCTGCAATTCTGCCTTGCTTTCAAATCCTCCTCGTTGCCTTCCCTCAATATATTTGTGGACGAGAGTTATCATTTATAACTCTGCAGGTTTGTGAGTTGCAGTGCCCCTGAGCTCCATTTGTCGAGTCGCTTTTTTGGGAGCTGGCCGCCAAAGCGCAGGATTGCTTCAGGCCGTATTCTGGTTCCGGGGGGCAGGCTGAGCCTGTGGTTCATTCTTCTTCCTGATGGGAAAATAGAGTGACCTGTGCCTGTCCCAACACCTAGAGCTAGTCTCTCATTGGTTCCCCCTCTTCCCGTTCATCCTCAGGCCAAATTGCGACCTGTACGAAACAGGAGGTTAAAGGTGCTGATTCTCCAAGTAGGGAGATGGTTAGTAGAGCGGCTGGAATGGCGAACCCGAGCACAAGGAGAGGAGAAATGAGGTGCGTTGGAGAAACCTTTCCCGATCACACGGTGTACCATCTTCTGGGTTTCCCACGCATGTTTTCGATGTAGGAAGATGCCCTTGAACCTGGAGATTTGGGACCCATGGCATGGGTACCACGCAGCATGACTTTAAAGGGTCTGCGTTTGCTCACCCAAGCTCACCAATCCTCTGAGCCCCAAGAGTGTCCAGCCTTATGTCTCATCCAGCTGTGGGTCTAGATATGGCCAATCCAGGTTGCATCAGAGCCCCTGAACGGATTTTGTAAGAATTTCTCTCTCTTTCACTGTCTTTGTTTTATGGGGTTTTTTTTAAAGTAATCTATTTTGATAATGGGGTTTAGCTGCTTTTCACTGCTGTGTTTATGCCGCTTTACACCCTCTTGATTCACTTCCAGAGAGATATCAATACATAGGTTCTAAGACTCTTACTAGTCAGATATATTCTTGGGCGGTGAATAGGGGCTGTTGAGTCCAGTTCACTGAGCAGGGGGTAGGTCTTGTCTATTACATATTTGGCTTGTGGAACGGTATCTGAGCTAATTTCAAACCCTTGTTTTATGCATCACCCCACCTCACCTTTCCCGTTAAGCAGCCATAGTGTGTTTTCTAAATATGTGACTCTGTTCTGTTTTGTAATTCAGTTCAAGTGTAGCGATTTTGACATTCCCTCTATAAATGATATCTTAGGATAAGGGTCTTTTTCTCTGTGACTTATTTCACTGAGAGTCATCGTACCTAAATCCACTCATCCTGCTGCTACTAGCCTTATGACATTGATTTCATGGCTGAGTGATATTCCATTGTGCCTAAGTACCACAACTTCTTTATCCATTTTTCTCTTTCCTGGGATATTGAAGGTGTACCGAAGTGGAGGTTCTTGGAAACAGAGCAGCCCTAAACTTTGGGGTGCCTGTGTCTTGTTGAGTTTTAGGTTTCCCGATTTATACGCCCATGAGTGGAAGTGCCCTATGCTCTCTAAGCTGTGCTTATTACATGTTCCAGGACACACCGTACACTTCTCCAGAGTGGCTGTTGGCAATTTACATCCCGCCCATCAGCGTAGCAAGGCTCCCATGTCTCCATGGCCTGTCCTGCATTTCTGGTTTTTACACTTTTTTCAGCATGGCCCTTTTGACCGATGGCAAGCGAGACTTCTTTGTAGCGCTGATTTGCCTTTCCGGCTTGCCTGGTTGGCCAAAAAGGGCGTATGCGTTTTTTCCTGAACATATTCAGGAAAAAACGCATACGCCCTTTTTGGCCAAGGGCATCATTGTCAACGCTTTGCTGCTTTTCATGTGCTTTCAAGGCGAGTCGAGTCTGCCTCCTGAAACCTGTTTCCTGCAATTCTGCCTTGCTTTCAAATCCTCCTCGTTGCCTTCCCTCAATATATTTGTGGACGAGAGTTATCATTTATAACTCTGCAGGTTTGTGAGTTGCAGTGCCCCTGAGCTCCATTTGTCGAGTCGCTTTTTTGGGAGCTGGCCGCCAAAGCGCAGGATTGCTTCAGGCCGTGTTCTGGTTCCGGGGGGCAGGCTGAGCCTGTGGTTCATTCTTCTTCCTGATGGGAAAATAGAGTGACCTGTGCCTGTCCCAACACCTAGAGCTAGTCTCTCATTGGTTCCCCCTCTTCCCGTTCATCCTCAGGCCAAATTGCGACCTGTACGAAACAGGAGGTTAAAGGTGCTGATTCTCCAAGTAGGGAGATGTTTAGTAGAGCGGCTGGAATGGCGAACCCGAGCCCAAGGAGAGGAGAAATGAGGTGCGTTGGAGAAACCTTTCCCGATCACACGGTGTACCATCTTCTGGGTTTCCCACGCATGTTTTCGATGTAGGAAGATGCCCTTGAACCTGGAGATTTGGGACCCACGGCATGGGTACCACGCAGTATGACTTTAAAGGGTCTGCGTTTGCTCACCCAAGCTCACCAATCCTCTGAGCCCCAAGAGTGTCCAGCCTTATGTCTCATCCAGCTGTGGGTCTAGATATGGCCAATCCAGGTTGCATCAGAGCCCCTGAACGGATTTTGTAAGAATTTCTCTCTCTTTCACTGTCTTTGTTTTATGGGGTTTTTTTTAAAGTAATCTATTTTGATAATGGGGTTTAGCTGCTTTTCACTGCTGTGTTTATGCCGCTTTACACCCTCTTGATTCACTTCCAGAGAGATATCAATACATAGGTTTTAAGACTCTTACTAGTCAGATATATTCTTGGGCGGTGAATAGGGGCTGTTGAGTCCAGTTCAGTGAGCAGGGGGTAGGTCTTGTCTATTACATATTTGGCTTGTGGAACGGTATCTGAGCTAATTTCAAACCCTTGTTTTATGCATCACCCCACCTCACCTTTCCCGTTAAGCAGCCATAGTGTGTTTTCTAAATGTGTGACTCTGTTCTGTTTTGTAATTCAGTTCAAGTGTAGCGATTTTGACATTCCCTCTATAAGTGATATCTTAGGATAAGTGTCTTTTTCTCTGTGACTTATTTCACTGAGAGTCATCGTACCTAAATCCACTCATCCTGCTGCTACTAGCCTTATGACATTGATTTCATGGCTGAGTGATATTCCATTGTGCCTAAGTACCACAACTTCTTTATCCATTTTTCTCTTTCCTGGGATATTGAAGGTGTACCGAAGTGGAGGTTCTTGGAAACAGAGCAGCCCTAAACTTTGGGGTGCCTGTGTCTTGTTGAGTTTTAGGTTTCCCGATTTATACGCCCATGAGTGGAAGTGCCCTATGCTCTCTAAGCTGTGCTTATTACATGTTCCAGGACACACCGTACACTTCTCCAGAGTGGCTGTTGGCAATTTACATCCCGCCCATCAGCGTAGCAAGGCTCCCATGTCTCCATGGCCTGTCCTGCATTTCTGGTTTTTACACTTTTTTCAGCATGGCCCTTTTGACCGATGGCAAGCGAGACTTCTTTGTAGCGCTGATTTGCCTTTCCGGCTTGCCTGGTTGGCAAAAAAGGGCGTATGCGTTTTTTCCTGAACATATTCAGGAAAAAACGCATACGCCCTTTTTGGCCAAGGGCATCATTGTCAACGCTTTGCCGCTTTTCATGTGCTTTCAAGGCGAGTCGAGTCTGCCTCCTGAAACCTGTTTCCTGCAATTCTGCCTTGCTTTCAAATCCTCCTCGTTGCCTTCCCTCAATATATTTGTGGACGAGAGTTATCATTTATAACTCTGCAGGTTTGTGAGTTGCAGTGCCCCTGAGCTCCATTTGTCGAGTCGCTTTTTTGGGAGCTGGCCGCCAAAGCGCAGGATTGCTTCAGGCCGTATTCTGGTTCCGGGGGGCAGGCTGAGCCTGTGGTTCATTCTTCTTCCTGATGGGAAAATAGAGTGACCTGTGCCTGTCCCAACACCTAGAGCTAGTCTCTCATTGGTTCCCCCTCTTCCCGTTCATCCTCAGGCCAAATTGCGACCTGTACGAAACAGGAGGTTAAAGGTGCTGATTCTCCAAGTAGGGAGATGGTTAGTAGAGCGGCTGGAATGGCGAACCCGAGCACAAGGAGAGGAGAAATGAGGTGCGTTGGAGAAACCTTTCCCGATCACACGGTGTACCATCTTCTGGGTTTCCCACGCATGTTTTCGATGTAGGAAGATGCCCTTGAACCTGGAGATTTGGGACCCATGGCATGGGTACCACGCAGCATGACTTTAAAGGGTCTGCGTTTGCTCACCCAAGCTCACCAATCCTCTGAGCCCCAAGAGTGTCCAGCCTTATGTCTCATCCAGCTGTGGGTCTAGATATGGCCAATCCAGGTTGCATCAGAGCCCCTGAACGGATTTTGTAAGAATTTCTCTCTCTTTCACTGTCTTTGTTTTATGGGGTTTTTTTTAAAGTAATCTATTTTGATAATGGGGTTTAGCTGCTTTTCACTGCTGTGTTTATGCCGCTTTACACCCTCTTGATTCACTTCCAGAGAGATATCAATACATAGGTTCTAAGACTCTTACTAGTCAGATATATTCTTGGGCGGTGAATAGGGGCTGTTGAGTCCAGTTCAGTGAGCAGGGGGTAGGTCTTGTCTATTACATATTTGGCTTGTGGAACGGTATCTGAGCTAATTTCAAACCCTTGTTTTATGCATCACCCCACCTCACCTTTCCCGTTAAGCAGCCATAGTGTGTTTTCTAAATGTGTGACTCTGTTCTGTTTTGTAATTCAGTTCAAGTGTAGCGATTTTGACATTCCCTCTATAAGTGATATCTTAGGATAAGTGTCTTTTTCTCTGTGACTTATTTCACTGAGAGTCATCGTACCTAAATCCACTCATCCTGCTGCTACTAGCCTTATGACATTGATTTCATGGCTGAGTGATATTCCATTGTGCCTAAGTACCACAACTTCTTTATCCATTTTTCTCTTTCCTGGGATATTGAAGGTGTACCGAAGTGGAGGTTCTTGGAAACAGAGCAGCCCTAAACTTTGGGGTGCCTGTGTCTTGTTGATTTTTAGGTTTCCCGATTTATACGCCCATGAGTGGAAGTGCCCTATGCTCTCTAAGCTGTGCTTATTACATGTTCCAGGACACACCGTACACTTCTCCAGAGTGGCTGTTGGCAATTTACATCCCGCCCATCAGCGTAGCAAGGCTCCCATGTCTCCATGGCCTGTCCTGCATTTCTGGTTTTTACACTTTTTTCAGCATGGCCCTTTTGACCGATGGCAAGCGAGACTTCTTTGTAGCGCTGATTTGCCTTTCCGGCTTGCCTGGTTGGCCAAAAAGGGCGTATGCGTTTTTTCCTGAACATATTCAGGAAAAAACGCATACGCCCTTTTTGGCCAAGGGCATCATTGTCAACGCTTTGCCGCTTTTCATGTGCTTTCAAGGCGAGTCGAGTCTGCCTCCTGAAACCTGTTTCCTGCAATTCTGCCTTGCTTTCAAATCCTCCTCGTTGCCTTCCCTCAATATATTTGTGGACGAGAGTTATCATTTATAACTCTGCAGGTTTGTGAGTTGCAGTGCCCCTGAGCTCCATTTGTCGAGTCGCTTTTTTGGGAGCTGGCCGCCAAAGCGCAGGATTGCTTCAGGCCGTATTCTGGTTCCGGGGGGCAGGCTGAGCCTGTGGTTCATTCTTCTTCCTGATGGGAAAATAGAGTGACCTGTGCCTGTCCCAACACCTAGAGCTAGTCTCTCATTGGTTCCCCCTCTTCCCGTTCATCCTCAGGCCAAATTGCGACCTGTACGAAACAGGAGGTTAAAGGTGCTGATTCTCCAAGTAGGGAGATGGTTAGTAGAGCGGCTGGAATGGCGAACCCGAGCACAAGGAGAGGAGAAATGAGGTGCGTTGGAGAAACCTTTCCCGATCACACGGTGTACCATCTTCTGGGTTTCCCACGCATGTTTTCGATGTAGGAAGATGCCCTTGAACCTGGAGATTTGGGACCCATGGCATGGGTACCACGCAGCATGACTTTAAAGGGTCTGCGTTTGCTCACCCAAGCTCACCAATCCTCTGAGCCCCAAGAGTGTCCAGCCTTATGTCTCATCCAGCTGTGGGTCTAGATATGGCCAATCCAGGTTGCATCAGAGCCCCTGAACGGATTTTGTAAGAATTTCTCTCTCTTTCACTGTCTTTGTTTTATGGGGTTTTTTTTAAAGTAATCTATTTTGATAATGGGGTTTAGCTGCTTTTCACTGCTGTGTTTATGCCGCTTTACACCCTCTTGATTCACTTCCAGAGAGATATCAATACATAGGTTCTAAGACTCTTACTAGTCAGATATATTCTTGGGCGGTGAATAGGGGCTGTTGAGTCCAGTTCAGTGAGCAGGGGGTAGGTCTTGTCTATTACATATTTGGCTTGTGGAACGGTATCTGAGCTAATTTCAAACCCTTGTTTTATGCATCACCCCACCTCACCTTTCCCGTTAAGCAGCCATAGTGGGTTTTCTAAATGTGTGACTCTGTTCTGTTTTGTAATTCAGTTCAAGTGTAGCGATTTTGACATTCCCTCTATAAGTGATATCTTAGGATATGTGTCTTTTTCTCTGTGACTTATTTCACTGAGAGTCATCGTACCTAAATCCACTCATCCTGCTGCTACTAGCCTTATGACATTGATTTCATGGCTGAGTGATATTCCATTGTGCCTAAGTACCACAACTTCTTTATCCATTTTTCTCTTTCCTGGGATATTGAAGGTGTACCGAAGTGGAGGTTCTTGGAAACAGAGCAGCCCTAAACTTTGGGGTGCCTGTGTCTTGTTGAGTTTTAGGTTTCCCGATTTATACGCCCATGAGTGGAAGTGCCCTATGCTCTCTAAGCTGTGCTTATTACATGTTCCAGGACACACCGTACACTTCTCCAGAGTGGCTGTTGGCAATTTACATCCCGCCCATCAGCGTAGCAAGGCTCCCATGTCTCCATGGCCTGTCCTGCATTTCTGGTTTTTACACTTTTTTCAGCATGGCCCTTTTGACCGATGGCAAGCGAGACTTCTTTGTAGCGCTGATTTGCCTTTCCGGCTTGCCTGGTTGGCCAAAAAGGGCGTATGCGTTTTTTCCTGAACATATTCAGGAAAAAACGCATACGCCCTTTTTGGCCAAGGGCATCATTGTCAACGCTTTGCCGCTTTTCATGTGCTTTCAAGGCGAGTCGAGTCTGCCTCCTGAAACCTGTTTCCTGCAATTCTGCCTTGCTTTCAAATCCTCCTCGTTGCCTTCCCTCAATATATTTGTGGACGAGAGTTATCATTTATAACTCTGCAGGTTTGTGAGTTGCAGTGCCCCTGAGCTCCATTTGTCGAGTCGCTTTTTTGGGAGCTGGCCGCCAAAGCGCAGGATTGCTTCAGGCCGTATTCTGGTTCCGGGGGGCAGGCTGAGCCTGTGGTTCATTCTTCTTCCTGATGGGAAAATAGAGTGACCTGTGCCTGTCCCAACACCTAGAGCTAGTCTCTCATTGGTTCCCCCTCTTCCCGTTCATCCTCAGGCCAAATTGCGACCTGTACGAAACAGGAGGTTAAAGGTGCTGATTCTCCAAGTAGGGAGATGGTTAGTAGAGCGGCTGGAATGGCGAACCCGAGCACAAGGAGAGGAGAAATGAGGTGCGTTGGAGAAACCTTTCCCGATCACACGGTGTACCATCTTCTGGGTTTCCCACGCATGTTTTCGATGTAGGAAGATGCCCTTGAACCTGGAGATTTGGGACCCATGGCATGGGTACCACGCAGCATGACTTTAAAGGGTCTGCGTTTGCTCACCCAAGCTCACCAATCCTCTGAGCCCCAAGAGTGTCCAGCCTTATGTCTCATCCAGCTGTGGGTCTAGATATGGCCAATCCAGGTTGCATCAGAGCCCCTGAACGGATTTTGTAAGAATTTCTCTCTCTTTCACTGTCTTTGTTTTATGGGGTTTTTTTTAAAGTAATCTATTTTGATAATGGGGTTTAGCTGCTTTTCACTGCTGTGTTTATGCCGCTTTACACCCTCTTGATTCACTTCCAGAGAGATATCAATACATAGGTTCTAAGACTCTTACTAGTCAGATATATTCTTGGGCGGTGAATAGGGGCTGTTGAGTCCAGTTCACTGAGCAGGGGGTAGGTCTTGTCTATTACATATTTGGCTTGTGGAACGGTATCTGAGCTAATTTCAAACCCTTGTTTTATGCATCACCCCACCTCACCTTTCCCGTTAAGCAGCCATAGTGGGTTTTCTAAATATGTGACTCTGTTCTGTTTTGTAATTCAGTTCAAGTGTAGCGATTTTGACATTCCCTCTATAAATGATATCTTAGGATAAGGGTCTTTTTCTCTGTGACTTATTTCACTGAGAGTCATCGTACCTAAATCCACTCATCCTGCTGCTACTAGCCTTATGACATTGATTTCATGGCTGAGTGATATTCCATTGTGCCTAAGTACCACAACTTCTTTATCCATTTTTCTCTTTCCTGGGATATTGAAGGTGTACCGAAGTGGAGGTTCTTGGAAACAGAGCAGCCCTAAACTTTGGGGTGCCTGTGTCTTGTTGATTTTTAGGTTTCCCGATTTATACGCCCATGAGTGGAAGTGCCCTATGCTCTCTAAGCTGTGCTTATTACATGTTCCAGGACACACCGTACACTTCTCCAGAGTGGCTGTTGGCAATTTACATCCCGCCCATCAGCGTAGCAAGGCTCCCATGTCTCCATGGCCTGTCCTGCATTTCTGGTTTTTACACTTTTTTCAGCATGGCCCTTTTGACCGATGGCAAGCGAGACTTCTTTGTAGCGCTGATTTGCCTTTCCGGCTTGCCTGGTTGGCCAAAAAGGGCGTATGCGTTTTTTCCTGAACATATTCAGGAAAAAACGCATACGCCCTTTTTGGCCAAGGGCATCATTGTCAACGCTTTGCTGCTTTTCATGTGCTTTCAAGGCGAGTCGAGTCTGCCTCCTGAAACCTGTTTCCTGCAATTCTGCCTTGCTTTCAAATCCTCCTCGTTGCCTTCCCTCAATATATTTGTGGACGAGAGTTATCATTTATAACTCTGCAGGTTTGTGAGTTGCAGTGCCCCTGAGCTCCATTTGTCGAGTCGCTTTTTTGGGAGCTGGCCGCCAAAGCGCAGGATTGCTTCAGGCCGTGTTCTGGTTCCGGGGGGCAGGCTGAGCCTGTGGTTCATTCTTCTTCCTGATGGGAAAATAGAGTGACCTGTGCCTGTCCCAACACCTAGAGCTAGTCTCTCATTGGTTCCCCCTCTTCCCGTTCATCCTCAGGCCAAATTGCGACCTGTACGAAACAGGAGGTTAAAGGTGCTGATTCTCCAAGTAGGGAGATGGTTAGTAGAGCGGCTGGAATGGCGAACCCGAGCCCAAGGACAGGAGAAATGAGGTGCGTTGGAGAAACCTTTCCCGATCACACGGTGTACCATCTTCTGGGTTTCCCACGCATGTTTTCGATGTAGGAAGATGCCCTTGAACCTGGAGATTTGGGACCCATGGCATGGGTACCACGCAGTATGACTTTAAAGGGTCTGCGTTTGCTCACCCAAGCTCACCAATCCTCTGAGCCCCAAGAGTGTCCAGCCTTATGTCTCATCCAGCTGTGGGTCTAGATATGGCCAATCCAGGTTGCATCAGAGCCCCTGAACGGATTTTGTAAGAATTTCTCTCTCTTTCACTGTCTTTGTTTTATGGGGTTTTTTTTAAAGTAATCTATTTTGATAATGGGGTTTAGCTGCTTTTCACTGCTGTGTTTATGCCGCTTTACACCCTCTTGATTCACTTCCAGAGAGATATCAATACATAGGTTTTAAGACTCTTACTAGTCAGATATATTCTTGGGCGGTGAATAGGGGCTGTTGAGTCCAGTTCAGTGAGCAGGGGGTAGGTCTTGTCTATTACATATTTGGCTTGTGGAACGGTATCTGAGCTAATTTCAAACCCTTGTTTTATGCATCACCCCACCTCACCTTTCCCGTTAAGCAGCCATAGTGTGTTTTCTAAATGTGTGACTCTGTTCTGTTTTGTAATTCAGTTCAAGTGTAGCGATTTTGACATTCCCTCTATAAGTGATATCTTAGGATAAGTGTCTTTTTCTCTGTGACTTATTTCACTGAGAGTCATCGTACCTAAATCCACTCATCCTGCTGCTACTAGCCTTATGACATTGATTTCATGGCTGAGTGATATTCCATTGTGCCTAAGTACCACAACTTCTTTATCCATTTTTCTCTTTCCTGGGATATTGAAGGTGTACCGAAGTGGAGGTTCTTGGAAACAGAGCAGCCCTAAACTTTGGGGTGCCTGTGTCTTGTTGAGTTTTAGGTTTCCCGATTTATACGCCCATGAGTGGAAGTGCCCTATGCTCTCTAAGCTGTGCTTATTACATGTTCCAGGACACACCGTACACTTCTCCAGAGTGGCTGTTGGCAATTTACATCCCGCCCATCAGCGTAGCAAGGCTCCCATGTCTCCATGGCCTGTCCTGCATTTCTGGTTTTTACACTTTTTTCAGCATGGCCCTTTTGACCGATGGCAAGCGAGACTTCTTTGTAGCGCTGATTTGCCTTTCCGGCTTGCCTGGTTGGCCAAAAAGGGCGTATGCGTTTTTTCCTGAACATATTCAGGAAAAAACGCATACGCCCTTTTTGGCCAAGGGCATCATTGTCAACGCTTTGCTGCTTTTCATGTGCTTTCAAGGCGAGTCGAGTCTGCCTCCTGAAACCTGTTTCCTGCAATTCTGCCTTGCTTTCAAATCCTCCTCGTTGCCTTCCCTCAATATATTTGTGGACGAGAGTTATCATTTATAACTCTGCAGGTTTGTGAGTTGCAGTGCCCCTGAGCTCCATTTGTCGAGTCGCTTTTTTGGGAGCTGGCCGCCAAAGCGCAGGATTGCTTCAGGCCGTGTTCTGGTTCCGGGGGGCAGGCTGAGCCTGTGGTTCATTCTTCTTCCTGATGGGAAAATAGAGTGACCTGTGCCTGTCCCAACACCTAGAGCTAGTCTCTCATTGGTTCCCCCTCTTCCCGTTCATCCTCAGGCCAAATTGCGACCTGTACGAAACAGGAGGTTAAAGGTGCTGATTCTCCAAGTAGGGAGATGTTTAGTAGAGCGGCTGGAATGGCGAACCCGAGCCCAAGGAGAGGAGAAATGAGGTGCGTTGGAGAAACCTTTCCCGATCACACGGTGTACCATCTTCTGGGTTTCCCACGCATGTTTTCGATGTAGGAAGATGCCCTTGAACCTGGAGATTTGGGACCCACGGCATGGGTACCACGCAGTATGACTTTAAAGGGTCTGCGTTTGCTCACCCAAGCTCACCAATCCTCTGAGCCCCAAGAGTGTCCAGCCTTATGTCTCATCCAGCTGTGGGTCTAGATATGGCCAATCCAGGTTGCATCAGAGCCCCTGAACGGATTTTGTAAGAATTTCTCTCTCTTTCACTGTCTTTGTTTTATGGGTTTTTTTTTAAGTAATCTATTTTGATAATGGGGTTTAGCTGCTTTTCACTGCTGTGTTTATGCCGCTTTACACCCTCTTGATTCACTTCCAGAGAGATATCAATACATAGGTTTTAAGACTCTTACTAGTCAGATATATTCTTGGGCGGTGAATAGGGGCTGTTGAGTCCAGTTCAGTGAGCAGGGGGTAGGTCTTGTCTATTACATATTTGGCTTGTGGAACGGTATCTGAGCTAATTTCAAACCCTTGTTTTATGCATCACCCCACCTCACCTTTCCCGTTAAGCAGCCATAGTGTGTTTTCTAAATGTGTGACTCTGTTCTGTTTTGTAATTCAGTTCAAGTGTAGCGATTTTGACATTCCCTCTATAAGTGATATCTTAGGATAAGTGTCTTTTTCTCTGTGACTTATTTCACTGAGAGTCATCGTACCTAAATCCACTCATCCTGCTGCTACTAGCCTTATGACATTGATTTCATGGCTGAGTGATATTCCATTGTGCCTAAGTACCACAACTTCTTTATCCATTTTTCTCTTTCCTGGGATATTGAAGGTGTACCGAAGTGGAGGTTCTTGGAAACAGAGCAGCCCTAAACTTTGGGGTGCCTGTGTCTTGTTGATTTTTAGGTTTCCCGATTTATACGCCCATGAGTGGAAGTGCCCTATGCTCTCTAAGCTGTGCTTATTACATGTTCCAGGACACACCGTACACTTCTCCAGAGTGGCTGTTGGCAATTTACATCCCGCCCATCAGCGTAGCAAGGCTCCCATGTCTCCATGGCCTGTCCTGCATTTCTGGTTTTTACACTTTTTTCAGCATGGCCCTTTTGACCGATGGCAAGCGAGACTTCTTTGTAGCGCTGATTTGCCTTTCCGGCTTGCCTCGTTGGCAAAAAAGGGCGTATGCGTTTTTTCCTGAACATATTCAGGAAAAAACGCATACGCCCTTTTTGGCCAAGGGCATCATTGTCAACGCTTTGCCGCTTTTCATGTGCTTTCAAGGCGAGTCGAGTCTGCCTCCTGAAACCTGTTTCCTGCAATTCTGCCTTGCTTTCAAATCCTCCTCGTTGCCTTCCCTCAATATATTTGTGGACGAGAGTTATCATTTATAACTCTGCAGGTTTGTGAGTTGCAGTGCCCCTGAGCTCCATTTGTCGAGTCGCTTTTTTGGGAGCTGGCCGCCAAAGCGCAGGATTGCTTCAGGCCGTATTCTGGTTCCGGGGGGCAGGCTGAGCCTGTGGTTCATTCTTCTTCCTGATGGGAAAATAGAGTGACCTGTGCCTGTCCCAACACCTAGAGCTAGTCTCTCATTGGTTCCCCCTCTTCCCGTTCATCCTCAGGCCAAATTGCGACCTGTACGAAACAGGAGGTTAAAGGTGCTGATTCTCCAAGTAGGGAGATGGTTAGTAGAGTGGCTGGAATGGCGAACCCGAGCCCAAGGAGAGGAGAAATGAGGTGCGTTGGAGAAACCTTTCCCGATCACACGGTGTACCATCTTCTGGGTTTCCCACGCATGTTTTCGATGTAGGAAGATGCCCTTGAACCTGGAGATTTGGGACCCATGGCATGGGTACCACGCAGCATGACTTTAAAGGGTCTGCGTTTGCTCACCCAAGCTCACCAATCCTCTGAGCCCCAAGAGTGTCCAGCCTTATGTCTCATCCAGCTGTGGGTCTAGATATGGCCAATCCAGGTTGCATCAGAGCCCCTGAACGGATTTTGTAAGAATTTCTCTCTCTTTCACTGTCTTTGTTTTATGGGGTTTTTTTTAAAGTAATCTATTTTGATAATGGGGTTTAGCTGCTTTTCACTGCTGTGTTTATGCCGCTTTACACCCTCTTGATTCACTTCCAGAGAGATATCAATACATAGGTTCTAAGACTCTTACTAGTCAGATATATTCTTGTGCGGTGAATAGGGGCTGTTGAGTCCAGTTCAGTGAGCAGGGGGTAGGTCTTGTCTATTACATATTTGGCTTGTGGAACGGTATCTGAGCTAATTTCAAACCCTTGTTTTATGCATCACCCCACCTCACCTTTCCCGTTAAGCAGCCATAGTGTGTTTTCTAAATGTGTGACTCTGTTCTGTTTTGTAATTCAGTTCAAGTGTAGCGATTTTGACATTCCCTCTATAAGTGATATCTTAGGATAAGTGTCTTTTTCTCTGTGACTTATTTCACTGAGAGTCATCGTACCTAAATCCACTCATCCTGCTGCTACTAGCCTTATGACATTGATTTCATGGCTGAGTGATATTCCATTGTGCCTAAGTACCACAACTTCTTTATCCATTTTTCTCTTTCCTGGGATATTGAAGGTGTACCGAAGTGGAGGTTCTTGGAAACAGAGCAGCCCTAAACTTTGGGGTGCCTGTGTCTTGTTGATTTTTAGGTTTCCCGATTTATACGCCCATGAGTGGAAGTGCCCTATGCTCTCTAAGCTGTGCTTATTACATGTTCCAGGACACACCGTACACTTCTCCAGAGTGGCTGTTGGCAATTTACATCCCGCCCATCAGCGTAGCAAGGCTCCCATGTCTCCATGGCCTGTCCTGCATTTCTGGTTTTTACACTTTTTTCAGCATGGCCCTTTTGACCGATGGGAAGCGAGACTTGTTTGTAGCGCTGATTTGCCTTTCCGGCTTGCCTGGTTGGCCAAAAAGGGCGTATGCGTTTTTTCCTGAACATATTCAGGAAGAAACGCATACGCCCTTTTTGGCCAAGGGCATCATTGTCAACGCTTTGCCGCTTTTCATGTGCTTTCAAGGCGAGTCGAGTCTGCCTCCTGAAACCTGTTTCCTGCAATTCTGCCTTGCTTTCAAATCCTCCTCGTTGCCTTCCCTCAATATATTTGTGGACGAGAGTTATCATTTATAACTCTGCAGGTTTGTGAGTTGCAGTGCCCCTGAGCTCCATTTGTCGAGTCGCTTTTTTGGGAGCTGGCCGCCAAAGCGCAGGATTGCTTCAGGCCGTATTCTGGTTCCGGGGGGCAGGCTGAGCCTGTGGTTCATTCTTCTTCCTGATGGGAAAATAGAGTGACCTGTGCCTGTCCCAACACCTAGAGCTAGTCTCTCATTGGTTCCCCCTCTTCCCGTTCATCCTCAGGCCAAATTGCGACCTGTACGAAACAGGAGGTTAAAGGTGCTGATTCTCCAAGTAGGGAGATGGTTAGTAGAGCGGCTGGAATGGCGAACCCGAGCACAAGGAGAGGAGAAATGAGGTGCGTTGGAGAAACCTTTCCCGATCACACGGTGTACCATCTTCTGGGTTTCCCACGCATGTTTTCGATGTAGGAAGATGCCCTTGAACCTGGAGATTTGGGACCCATGGCATGGGTACCACGCAGCATGACTTTAAAGGGTCTGCGTTTGCTCACCCAAGCTCACCAATCCTCTGAGCCCCAAGAGTGTCCAGCCTTATGTCTCATCCAGCTGTGGGTCTAGATATGGCCAATCCAGGTTGCATCAGAGCCCCTGAACGGATTTTGTAAGAATTTCTCTCTCTTTCACTGTCTTTGTTTTATGGGGTTTTTTTTAAAGTAATCTATTTTGATAATGGGGTTTAGCTGCTTTTCACTGCTGTGTTTATGCCGCTTTACACCCTCTTGATTCACTTCCAGAGAGATATCAATACATAGGTTCTAAGACTCTTACTAGTCAGATATATTCTTGGGCGGTGAATAGGGGCTGTTGAGTCCAGTTCAGTGAGCAGGGGGTAGGTCTTGTCTATTACATATTTGGCTTGTGGAACGGTATCTGAGCTAATTTCAAACCCTTGTTTTATGCATCACCCCACCTCACCTTTCCCGTTAAGCAGCCATAGTGTGTTTTCTAAATGTGTGACTCTGTTCTGTTTTGTAATTCAGTTCAAGTGTAGCGATTTTGACATTCCCTCTATAAGTGATATCTTAGGATAAGTGTCTTTTTCTCTGTGACTTATTTCACTGAGAGTCATCGTACCTAAATCCACTCATCCTGCTGCTACTAGCCTTATGACATTGATTTCATGGCTGAGTGATATTCCATTGTGCCTAAGTACCACAACTTCTTTATCCATTTTTCTCTTTCCTGGGATATTGAAGGTGTACCGAAGTGGAGGTTCTTGGAAACAGAGCAGCCCTAAACTTTGGGGTGCCTGTGTCTTGTTGATTTTTAGGTTTCCCGATTTATACGCCCATGAGTGGAAGTGCCCTATGCTCTCTAAGCTGTGCTTATTACATGTTCCAGGACACACCGTACACTTCTCCAGAGTGGCTGTTGGCAATTTACATCCCGCCCATCAGCGTAGCAAGGCTCCCATGTCTCCATGGCCTGTCCTGCATTTCTGGTTTTTACACTTTTTTCAGCATGGCCCTTTTGACCGATGGCAAGCGAGACTTCTTTGTAGCGCTGATTTGCCTTTCCGGCTTGCCTGGTTGGCCAAAAAGGGCGTATGCGTTTTTTCCTGAACATATTCAGGAAAAAACGCATACGCCCTTTTTGGCCAAGGGCATCATTGTCAACGCTTTGCCGCTTTTCATGTGCTTTCAAGGCGAGTCGAGTCTGCCTCCTGAAACCTGTTTCCTGCAATTCTGCCTTGCTTTCAAATCCTCCTCGTTGCCTTCCCTCAATATATTTGTGGACGAGAGTTATCATTTATAACTCTGCAGGTTTGTGAGTTGCAGTGCCCCTGAGCTCCATTTGTCGAGTCGCTTTTTTGGGAGCTGGCCGCCAAAGCGCAGGATTGCTTCAGGCCGTATTCTGGTTCCGGGGGGCAGGCTGAGCCTGTGGTTCATTCTTCTTCCTGATGGGAAAATAGAGTGACCTGTGCCTGTCCCAACACCTAGAGCTAGTCTCTCATTGGTTCCCCCTCTTCCCGTTCATCCTCAGGCCAAATTGCGACCTGTATGAAACAGGAGGTTAAAGGTGCTGATTGTCCAAGTAGGGAGATGGTTAGTAGAGCGGCTGGAATGGCGAACCCGAGCACAAGGAGAGGAGAAATGAGGTGCGTTGGAGAAACCTTTCCCGATCACACGGTGTACCATCTTCTGGGTTTCCCACGCATGTTTTCGATGTAGGAAGATGCCCTTGAACCTGGAGATTTGGGACCCATGGCATGGGTACCACGCAGCATGACTTTAAAGGGTCTGCGTTTGCTCACCCAAGCTCACCAATCCTCTGAGCCCCAAGAGTGTCCAGCCTTATGTCTCATCCAGCTGTGGGTCTAGATATGGCCAATCCAGGTTGCATCAGAGCCCCTGAACGGATTTTGTAAGAATTTCTCTCTCTTTCACTGTCTTTGTTTTATGGGGTTTTTTTTAAAGTAATCTATTTTGATAATGGGGTTTAGCTGCTTTTCACTGCTGTGTTTATGCCGCTTTACACCCTCTTGATTCACTTCCAGAGAGATATCAATACATAGGTTCTAAGACTCTTACTAGTCAGATATATTCTTGGGCGGTGAATAGGGGCTGTTGAGTCCAGTTCAGTGAGCAGGGGGTAGGTCTTGTCTATTACATATTTGGCTTGTGGAACGGTATCTGAGCTAATTTCAAACCCTTGTTTTATGCATCACCCCACCTCACCTTTCCCGTTAAGCAGCCATAGTGGGTTTTCTAAATGTGTGACTCTGTTCTGTTTTGTAATTCAGTTCAAGTGTAGCGATTTTGACATTCCCTCTATAAGTGATATCTTAGGATAAGTGTCTTTTTCTCTGTGACTTATTTCACTGAGAGTCATCGTACCTAAATCCACTCATCCTGCTGCTACTAGCCTTATGACATTGATTTCATGGCTGAGTGATATTCCATTGTGCCTAAGTACCACAACTTCTTTATCCATTTTTCTCTTTCCTGGGATATTGAAGGTGTACCGAAGTGGAGGTTCTTGGAAACAGAGCAGCCCTAAACTTTGGGGTGCCTGTGTCTTGTTGAGTTTTAGGTTTCCCGATTTATACGCCCATGAGTGGAAGTGCCCTATGCTCTCTAAGCTGTGCTTATTACATGTTCCAGGACACACCGTACACTTCTCCAGAGTGGCTGTTGGCAATTTACATCCCGCCCATCAGCGTAGCAAGGCTCCCATGTCTCCATGGCCTGTCCTGCATTTCTGGTTTTTACACTTTTTTCAGCATGGCCCTTTTGACCGATGGCAAGCGAGACTTCTTTGTAGCGCTGATTTGCCTTTCCGGCTTGCCTGGTTGGCCAAAAAGGGCGTATGCGTTTTTTCCTGAACATATTCAGGAAAAAACGCATACGCCCTTTTTGGCCAAGGGCATCATTGTCAACGCTTTGCCGCTTTTCATGTGCTTTCAAGGCGAGTCGAGTCTGCCTCCTGAAACCTGTTTCCTGCAATTCTGCCTTGCTTTCAAATCCTCCTCGTTGCCTTCCCTCAATATATTTGTGGACGAGAGTTATCATTTATAACTCTGCAGGTTTGTGAGTTGCAGTGCCCCTGAGCTCCATTTGTCGAGTCGCTTTTTTGGGAGCTGGCCGCCAAAGCGCAGGATTGCTTCAGGCCGTATTCTGATTCCGGGGGGCAGGCTGAGCCTGTGGTTCATTCTTCTTCCTGATGGGAAAATAGAGTGACCTGTGCCTGTCCCAACACCTAGAGCTAGTCTCTCATTGGTTCCCCCTCTTCCCGTTCATCCTCAGGCCAAATTGCGACCTGTACGAAACAGGAGGTTAAAGGTGCTGATTCTCCAAGTAGGGAGATGGTTAGTAGAGTGGCTGGAATGGCGAACCCGAGCACAAGGAGAGGAGAAATGAGGTGCGTTGGAGAAACCTTTCCCGATCACACGGTGTACCATCTTCTGGGTTTCCCACGCATGTTTTCGATGTAGGAAGATGCCCTTGAACCTGGAGATTTGGGACCCATGGCATGGGTACCACGCAGCATGACTTTAAAGGGTCTGCGTTTGCTCACCCAAGCTCACCAATCCTCTGAGCCCCAAGAGTGTCCAGCCTTATGTCTCATCCAGCTGTGGGTCTAGATATGGCCAATCCAGGTTGCATCAGAGCCCCTGAACGGATTTTGTAAGAATTTCTCTCTCTTTCACTGTCTTTGTTTTATGGGGTTTTTTTTTAAGTAATCTATTTTGATAATGGGGTTTAGCTGCTTTTCACTGCTGTGTTTATGCCGCTTTACACCCTCTTGATTCACTTCCAGAGAGATATCAATACATAGGTTTTAAGACTCTTACTAGTCAGATATATTCTTGGGCGGTGAATAGGGGCTGTTGAGTCCAGTTCAGTGAGCAGGGGGTAGGTCTTGTCTATTACATATTTGGCTTGTGGAACGGTATCTGAGCTAATTTCAAACCCTTGTTTTATGCATCACCCCACCTCACCTTTCCCGTTAAGCAGCCATAGTGTGTTTTCTAAATGTGTGACTCTGTTCTGTTTTGTAATTCAGTTCAAGTGTAGCGATTTTGACATTCCCTCTATAAGTGATATCTTAGGATAAGTGTCTTTTTCTCTGTGACTTATTTCACTGAGAGTCATCGTACCTAAATCCACTCATCCTGCTGCTACTAGCCTTATGACATTGATTTCATGGCTGAGTGATATTCCATTGTGCCTAAGTACCACAACTTCTTTATCCATTTTTCTCTTTCCTGGGATATTGAAGGTGTACCGAAGTGGAGGTTCTTGGAAACAGAGCAGCCCTAAACTTTGGGGTGCCTGTGTCTTGTTGAGTTTTAGGTTTCCCGATTTATACGCCCATGAGTGGAAGTGCCCTATGCTCTCTAAGCTGTGCTTATTACATGTTCCAGGACACACCGTACACTTCTCCAGAGTTGCTGTTGGCAATTTACATCCCGCCCATCAGCGTAGCAAGGCTCCCATGTCTCCATGGCCTGTCCTGCATTTCTGGTTTTTACACTTTTTTCAGCATGGCCCTTTTGACCGATGGCAAGCGAGACTTCTTTGTAGCGCTGATTTGCCTTTCCGGCTTGCCTGGTTGGCCAAAAAGGGCGTATGCGTTTTTTCCTGAACATATTCAGGAAAAAACGCATACGCCCTTTTTGGCCAAGGGCATCATTGTCAACGCTTTGCTGCTTTTCATGTGCTTTCAAGGCGAGTCCAGTCTGCCTCCTGAAACCTGTTTCCTGCAATTCTGCCTTGCTTTCAAATCCTCCTCGTTGCCTTCCCTCAATATATTTGTGGACGAGAGTTATCATTTATAACTCTGCAGGTTTGTGAGTTGCAGTGCCCCTGAGCTCCATTTGTCGAGTCGCTTTTTTGGGAGCTGGCCGCCAAAGCGCAGGATTGCTTCAGGCCGTGTTCTGGTTCCGGGGGGCAGGCTGAGCCTGTGGTTCATTCTTCTTCCTGATGGGAAAATAGAGTGACCTGTGCCTGTCCCAACACCTAGAGCTAGTCTCTCATTGGTTCCCCCTCTTCCCGTTCATCCTCAGGCCAAATTGCGACCTGTACGAAACAGGAGGTTAAAGGTGCTGATTCTCCAAGTAGGGAGATGTTTAGTAGAGCGGCTGGAATGGCGAACCCGAGCCCAAGGAGAGGAGAAATGAGGTGCGTTGGAGAAACCTTTCCCGATCACACGGTGTACCATCTTCTGGGTTTCCCACGCATGTTTTCGATGTAGGAAGATGCCCTTGAACCTGGAGATTTGGGACCCACGGCATGGGTACCACGCAGCATGACTTTAAAGGGTCTGCGTTTGCTCACCCAAGCTCACCAATCCTCTGAGCCCCAAGAGTGTCCAGCCTTATGTCTCATCCAGCTGTGGGTCTAGATATGGCCAATCCAGGTTGCATCAGAGCCCCTGAACGGATTTTGTAAGAATTTCTCTCTCTTTCACTGTCTTTGTTTTATGGGTTTTTTTTTAAGTAATCTATTTTGATAATGGGGTTTAGCTGCTTTTCACTGCTGTGTTTATGCCGCTTTACACCCTCTTGATTCACTTCCAGAGAGATATCAATACATAGGTTTTAAGACTCTTACTAGTCAGATATATTCTTGGGCGGTGAATAGGGGCTGTTGAGTCCAGTTCAGTGAGCAGGGGGTAGGTCTTGTCTATTACATATTTGGCTTGTGGAACGGTATCTGAGCTAATTTCAAACCCTTGTTTTATGCATCACCCCACCTCACCTTTCCCGTTAAGCAGCCATAGTGTGTTTTCTAAATGTGTGACTCTGTTCTGTTTTGTAATTCAGTTCAAGTGTAGCGATTTTGACATTCCCTCTATAAGTGATATCTTAGGATAAGTGTCTTTTTCTCTGTGACTTATTTCACTGAGAGTCATCGTACCTAAATCCACTCATCCTGCTGCTACTAGCCTTATGACATTGATTTCATGGCTGAGTGATATTCCATTGTGCCTAAGTACCACAACTTCTTTATCCATTTTTCTCTTTCCTGGGATATTGAAGGTGTACCGAAGTGGAGGTTCTTGGAAACAGAGCAGCCCTAAACTTTGGGGTGCCTGTGTCTTGTTGATTTTTAGGTTTCCCGATTTATACGCCCATGAGTGGAAGTGCCCTATGCTCTCTAAGCTGTGCTTATTACATGTTCCAGGACACACCGTACACTTCTCCAGAGTGGCTGTTGGCAATTTACATCCCGCCCATCAGCGTAGCAAGGCTCCCATGTCTCCATGGCCTGTCCTGCATTTCTGGTTTTTACACTTTTTTCAGCATGGCCCTTTTGACCGATGGCAAGCGAGACTTCTTTGTAGCGCTGATTTGCCTTTCCGGCTTGCCTGGTTGGCCAAAAAGGGCGTATGCGTTTTTTCCTGAACATATTCAGGAAAAACCGCATACGCCCTTTTTGGCCAAGGGCATCATTGTCAACGCTTTGCCGCTTTTCATGTGCTTTCAAGGCGAGTCGAGTCTGCCTCCTGAAACCTGTTTCCTGCAATTCTGCCTTGCTTTCAAATCCTCCTCGTTGCCTTCCCTCAATATATTTGTGGACGAGAGTTATCATTTATAACTCTGCAGGTTTGTGAGTTGCAGTGCCCCTGAGCTCCATTTGTCGAGTCGCTTTTTTGGGAGCTGGCCGCCAAAGCGCAGGATTGCTTCAGGCCGTATTCTGGTTCCGGGGGGCAGGCTGAGCCTGTGGTTCATTCTTCTTCCTGATGGGAAAATAGAGTGACCTGTGCCTGTCCCAACACCTAGAGCTAGTCTCTCATTGGTTCCCCCTCTTCCCGTTCATCCTCAGGCCAAATTGCGACCTGTACGAAACAGGAGGTTAAAGGTGCTGATTCTCCAAGTAGGGAGATGGTTAGTAGAGTGGCTGGAATGGCGAACCCGAGCACAAGGAGAGGAGAAATGAGGTGCGTTGGAGAAACCTTTCCCGATCACACGGTGTACCATCTTCTGGGTTTCCCACGCATGTTTTCGATGTAGGAAGATGCCCTTGAACCTGGAGATTTGGGACCCATGGCATGGGTACCACGCAGCATGACTTTAAAGGGTCTGCGTTTGCTCACCCAAGCTCACCAATCCTCTGAGCCCCAAGAGTGTCCAGCCTTATGTCTCATCCAGCTGTGGGTCTAGATATGGCCAATCCAGGTTGCATCAGAGCCCCTGAACGGATTTTGTAAGAATTTCTCTCTCTTTCACTGTCTTTGTTTTATGGGGTTTTTTTTTAAGTAATCTATTTTGATAATGGGGTTTAGCTGCTTTTCACTGCTGTGTTTATGCCGCTTTACACCCTCTTGATTCACTTCCAGAGAGATATCAATACATAGGTTTTAAGACTCTTACTAGTCAGATATATTCTTGGGCGGTGAATAGGGGCTGTTGAGTCCAGTTCAGTGAGCAGGGGGTAGGTCTTGTCTATTACATATTTGGCTTGTGGAACGGTATCTGAGCTAATTTCAAACCCTTGTTTTATGCATCACCCCACCTCACCTTTCCCGTTAAGCAGCCATAGTGTGTTTTCTAAATGTGTGACTCTGTTCTGTTTTGTAATTCAGTTCAAGTGTAGCGATTTTGACATTCCCTCTATAAGTGATATCTTAGGATAAGTGTCTTTTTCTCTGTGACTTATTTCACTGAGAGTCATCGTACCTAAATCCACTCATCCTGCTGCTACTAGCCTTATGACATTGATTTCATGGCTGAGTGATATTCCATTGTGCCTAAGTACCACAACTTCTTTATCCATTTTTCTCTTTCCTGGGATATTGAAGGTGTACCGAAGTGGAGGTTCTTGGAAACAGAGCAGCCCTAAACTTTGGGGTGCCTGTGTCTTGTTGAGTTTTAGGTTTCCCGATTTATACGCCCATGAGTGGAAGTGCCCTATGCTCTCTAAGCTGTGCTTATTACATGTTCCAGGACACACCGTACACTTCTCCAGAGTTGCTGTTGGCAATTTACATCCCGCCCATCAGCGTAGCAAGGCTCCCATGTCTCCATGGCCTGTCCTGCATTTCTGGTTTTTACACTTTTTTCAGCATGGCCCTTTTGACCGATGGCAAGCGAGACTTCTTTGTAGCGCTGATTTGCCTTTCCGGCTTGCCTGGTTGGCCAAAAAGGGCGTATGCGTTTTTTCCTGAACATATTCAGGAAAAAACGCATACGCCCTTTTTGGCCAAGGGCATCATTGTCAACGCTTTGCTGCTTTTCATGTGCTTTCAAGGCGAGTCGAGTCTGCCTCCTGAAACCTGTTTCCTGCAATTCTGCCTTGCTTTCAAATCCTCCTCGTTGCCTTCCCTCAATATATTTGTGGACGAGAGTTATCATTTATAACTCTGCAGGTTTGTGAGTTGCAGTGCCCCTGAGCTCCATTTGTCGAGTCGCTTTTTTGGGAGCTGGCCGCCAAAGCGCAGGATTGCTTCAGGCCGTGTTCTGGTTCCGGGGGGCAGGCTGAGCCTGTGGTTCATTCTTCTTCCTGATGGGAAAATAGAGTGACCTGTGCCTGTCCCAACACCTAGAGCTAGTCTCTCATTGGTTCCCCCTCTTCCCGTTCATCCTCAGGCCAAATTGCGACCTGTACGAAACAGGAGGTTAAAGGTGCTGATTCTCCAAGTAGGGAGATGTTTAGTAGAGCGGCTGGAATGGCGAACCCGAGCCCAAGGAGAGGAGAAATGAGGTGCGTTGGAGAAACCTTTCCCGATCACACGGTGTACCATCTTCTGGGTTTCCCACGCATGTTTTCGATGTAGGAAGATGCCCTTGAACCTGGAGATTTGGGACCCACGGCATGGGTACCACGCAGTATGACTTTAAAGGGTCTGCGTTTGCTCACCCAAGCTCACCAATCCTCTGAGCCCCAAGAGTGTCCAGCCTTATGTCTCATCCAGCTGTGGGTCTAGATATGGCCAATCCAGGTTGCATCAGAGCCCCTGAACGGATTTTGTAAGAATTTCTCTCTCTTTCACTGTCTTTGTTTTATGGGTTTTTTTTTAAGTAATCTATTTTGATAATGGGGTTTAGCTGCTTTTCACTGCTGTGTTTATGCCGCTTTACACCCTCTTGATTCACTTCCAGAGAGATATCAATACATAGGTTTTAAGACTCTTACTAGTCAGATATATTCTTGGGCGGTGAATAGGGGCTGTTGAGTCCAGTTCAGTGAGCAGGGGGTAGGTCTTGTCTATTACATATTTGGCTTGTGGAACGGTATCTGAGCTAATTTCAAACCCTTGTTTTATGCATCACCCCACCTCACCTTTCCCGTTAAGCAGCCATAGTGTGTTTTCTAAATGTGTGACTCTGTTCTGTTTTGTAATTCAGTTCAAGTGTAGCGATTTTGACATTCCCTCTATAAGTGATATCTTAGGATAAGTGTCTTTTTCTCTGTGACTTATTTCACTGAGAGTCATCGTACCTAAATCCACTCATCCTGCTGCTACTAGCCTTATGACATTGATTTCATGGCTGAGTGATATTCCATTGTGCCTAAGTACCACAACTTCTTTATCCATTTTTCTCTTTCCTGGGATATTGAAGGTGTACCGAAGTGGAGGTTCTTGGAAACAGAGCAGCCCTAAACTTTGGGGTGCCTGTGTCTTGTTGAGTTTTAGGTTTCCCGATTTATACGCCCATGAGTGGAAGTGCCCTATGCTCTCTAAGCTGTGCTTATTACATGTTCCAGGACACACCGTACACTTCTCCAGAGTGGCTGTTGGCAATTTACATCCCGCCCATCAGCGTAGCAAGGCTCCCATGTCTCCATGGCCTGTCCTGCATTTCTGGTTTTTACACTTTTTTCAGCATGGCCCTTTTGACCGATGGCAAGCGAGACTTCTTTGTAGCGCTGATTTGCCTTTCCGGCTTGCCTGGTTGGCCAAAAAGGGCGTATGCGTTTTTTCCTGAACATATTCAGGAAAAAACGCATACGCCCTTTTTGGCCAAGGGCATCATTGTCAACGCTTTGCCGCTTTTCATGTGCTTTCAAGGCGAGTCGAGTCTGCCTCCTGAAACCTGTTTCCTGCAATTCTGCCTTGCTTTCAAATCCTCCTCGTTGCCTTCCCTCAATATATTTGTGGACGAGAGTTATCATTTATAACTCTGCAGGTTTGTGAGTTGCAGTGCCCCTGAGCTCCATTTGTCGAGTCGCTTTTTTGGGAGCTGGCCGCCAAAGCGCAGGATTGCTTCAGGCCGTATTCTGGTTCCGGGGGGCAGGCTGAGCCTGTGGTTCATTCTTCTTCCTGATGGGAAAATAGAGTGACCTGTGCCTGTCCCAACACCTAGAGCTAGTCTCTCATTGGTTCCCCCTCTTCCCGTTCATCCTCAGGCCAAATTGCGACCTGTACGAAACAGGAGGTTAAAGGTGCTGATTCTCCAAGTAGGGAGATGGTTAGTAGAGCGGCTGGAATGGCGAACCCGAGCACAAGGAGAGGAGAAATGAGGTGCGTTGGAGAAACCTTTCCCGATCACACGGTGTACCATCTTCTGGGTTTCCCACGCATGTTTTCGATGTAGGAAGATGCCCTTGAACCTGGAGATTTGGGACCCATGGCATGGGTACCACGCAGCATGACTTTAAAGGGTCTGCGTTTGCTCACCCAAGCTCACCAATCCTCTGAGCCCCAAGAGTGTCCAGCCTTATGTCTCATCCAGCTGTGGGTCTAGATATGGCCAATCCAGGTTGCATCAGAGCCCCTGAACGGATTTTGTAAGAATTTCTCTCTCTTTCACTGTCTTTGTTTTATGGGGTTTTTTTTAAAGTAATCTATTTTGATAATGGGGTTTAGCTGCTTTTCACTGCTGTGTTTATGCCGCTTTACACCCTCTTGATTCACTTCCAGAGAGATATCAATACATAGGTTTTAAGACTCTTACTAGTCAGATATATTCTTGGGCGGTGAATAGGGGCTGTTGAGTCCAGTTCAGTGAGCAGGGGGTAGGTCTTGTCTATTACATATTTGGCTTGTGGAACGGTATCTGAGCTAATTTCAAACCCTTGTTTTATGCATCACCCCACCTCACCTTTCCCGTTAAGCAGCCATAGTGTGTTTTCTAAATGTGTGACTCTGTTCTGTTTTGTAATTCAGTTCAAGTGTAGCGATTTTGACATTCCCTCTATAAGTGATATCTTAGGATAAGTGTCTTTTTCTCTGTGACTTATTTCACTGAGAGTCATCGTACCTAAATCCACTCATCCTGCTGCTACTAGCCTTATGACATTGATTTCATGGCTGAGTGATATTCCATTGTGCCTAAGTACCACAACTTCTTTATCCATTTTTCTCTTTCCTGGGATATTGAAGGTGTACCGAAGTGGAGGTTCTTGGAAACAGAGCAGCCCTAAACTTTGGGGTGCCTGTGTCTTGTTGATTTTTAGGTTTCCCGATTTATACGCCCATGAGTGGAAGTGCCCTATGCTCTCTAAGCTGTGCTTATTACATGTTCCAGGACACACCGTACACTTCTCCAGAGTGGCTGTTGGCAATTTACATCCCGCCCATCAGCGTAGCAAGGCTCCCATGTCTCCATGGCCTGTCCTGCATTTCTGGTTTTTACACTTTTTTCAGCATGGCCCTTTTGACCGATGGCAAGCGAGACTTCTTTGTAGCGCTGATTTGCCTTTCCGGCTTGCCTGGTTGGCCAAAAAGGGCGTATGCGTTTTTTCCTGAACATATTCAGGAAAAAACGCATACGCCCTTTTTGGCCAAGGGCATCATTGTCAACGCTTTGCCGCTTTTCATGTGCTTTCAAGGCGAGTCGAGTCTGCCTCCTGAAACCTGTTTCCTGCAATTCTGCCTTGCTTTCAAATCCTCCTCGTTGCCTTCCCTCAATATATTTGTGGACGAGAGTTATCATTTATAACTCTGCAGGTTTGTGAGTTGCAGTGCCCCTGAGCTCCATTTGTCGAGTCGCTTTTTTGGGAGCTGGCCGCCAAAGCGCAGGATTGCTTCAGGCCGTATTCTGGTTCCGGGGGGCAGGCTGAGCCTGTGGTTCATTCTTCTTCCTGATGGGAAAATAGAGTGACCTGTGCCTGTCCCAACACCTAGAGCTAGTCTCTCATTGGTTCCCCCTCTTCCCGTTCATCCTCAGGCCAAATTGCGACCTGTACGAAACAGGAGGTTAAAGGTGCTGATTCTCCAAGTAGGGAGATGGTTAGTAGAGCGGCTGGAATGGCGAACCCGAGCACAAGGAGAGGAGAAATGAGGTGCGTTGGAGAAACCTTTCCCGATCACACGGTGTACCATCTTCTGGGTTTCCCACGCATGTTTTCGATGTAGGAAGATGCCCTTGAACCTGGAGATTTGGGACCCATGGCATGGGTACCACGCAGCATGACTTTAAAGGGTCTGCGTTTGCTCACCCAAGCTCACCAATCCTCTGAGCCCCAAGAGTGTCCAGCCTTATGTCTCATCCAGCTGTGGGTCTAGATATGGCCAATCCAGGTTGCATCAGAGCCCCTGAACGGATTTTGTAAGAATTTCTCTCTCTTTCACTGTCTTTGTTTTATGGGGTTTTTTTTAAAGTAATCTATTTTGATAATGGGGTTTAGCTGCTTTTCACTGCTGTGTTTATGCCGCTTTACACCCTCTTGATTCACTTCCAGAGAGATATCAATACATAGGTTCTAAGACTCTTACTAGTCAGATATATTCTTGGGCGGTGAATAGGGGCTGTTGAGTCCAGTTCACTGAGCAGGGGGTAGGTCTTGTCTATTACATATTTGGCTTGTGGAACGGTATCTGAGCTAATTTCAAACCCTTGTTTTATGCATCACCCCACCTCACCTTTCCCGTTAAGCAGCCATAGTGTGTTTTCTAAATGTGTGACTCTGTTCTGTTTTGTAATTCAGTTCAAGTGTAGCGATTTTGACATTCCCTCTATAAGTGATATCTTAGGATAAGTGTCTTTTTCTCTGTGACTTATTTCACTGAGAGTCATCGTACCTAAATCCACTCATCCTGCTGCTACTAGCCTTATGACATTGATTTCATGGCTGAGTGATATTCCATTGTGCCTAAGTACCACAACTTCTTTATCCATTTTTCTCTTTCCTGGGATATTGAAGGTGTACCGAAGTGGAGGTTCTTGGAAACAGAGCAGCCCTAAACTTTGGGGTGCCTGTGTCTTGTTGATTTTTAGGTTTCCCGATTTATACGCCCATGAGTGGAAGTGCCCTATGCTCTCTAAGCTGTGCTTATTACATGTTCCAGGACACACCGTACACTTCTCCAGAGTGGCTGTTGGCAATTTACATCCCGCCCATCAGCGTAGCAAGGCTCCCATGTCTCCATGGCCTGTCCTGCATTTCTGGTTTTTACACTTTTTTCAGCATGGCCCTTTTGACCGATGGCAAGCGAGACTTCTTTGTAGCGCTGATTTGCCTTTCCAGCTTGCCTGGTTGGCCAAAAAGGGCGTATGCGTTTTTTCCTGAACATATTCAGGAAAAACCGCATACGCCCTTTTTGGCCAAGGGCATCATTGTCAACGCTTTGCCGCTTTTCATGTGCTTTCAAGGCGAGTCGAGTCTGCCTCCTGAAACCTGTTTCCTGCAATTCTGCCTTGCTTTCAAATCCTCCTCGTTGCCTTCCCTCAATATATTTGTGGACGAGAGTTATCATTTATAACTCTGCAGGTTTGTGAGTTGCAGTGCCCCTGAGCTCCATTTGTCGAGTCGCTTTTTTGGGAGCTGGCCGCCAAAGCGCAGGATTGCTTCAGGCCGTATTCTGGTTCCGGGGGGCAGGCTGAGCCTGTGGTTCATTCTTCTTCCTGATGGGAAAATAGAGTGACCTGTGCCTGTCCCAACACCTAGAGCTAGTCTCTCATTGGTTCCCCCTCTTCCCGTTCATCCTCAGGCCAAATTGCGACCTGTACGAAACAGGAGGTTAAAGGTGCTGATTCTCCAAGTAGGGAGATGGTTAGTAGAGTGGCTGGAATGGCGAACCCGAGCACAAGGAGAGGAGAAATGAGGTGCGTTGGAGAAACCTTTCCCGATCACACGGTGTACCATCTTCTGGGTTTCCCACGCATGTTTTCGATGTAGGAAGATGCCCTTGAACCTGGAGATTTGGGACCCATGGCATGGGTACCACGCAGCATGACTTTAAAAGGTCTGCGTTTGCTCACCCAAGCTCACCAATCCTCTGAGCCCCAAGAGTGTCCAGCCTTATGTCTCATCCAGCTGTGGGTCTAGATATGGCCAATCCAGGTTGCATCAGAGCCCCTGAACGGATTTTGTAAGAATTTCTCTCTCTTTCACTGTCTTTGTTTTATGGGGTTTTTTTTTAAGTAATCTATTTTGATAATGGGGTTTAGCTGCTTTTCACTGCTGTGTTTATGCCGCTTTACACCCTCTTGATTCACTTCCAGAGAGATATCAATACATAGGTTTTAAGACTCTTACTAGTCAGATATATTCTTGGGCGGTGAATAGGGGCTGTTGAGTCCAGTTCAGTGAGCAGGGGGTAGGTCTTGTCTATTACATATTTGGCTTGTGGAACGGTATCTGAGCTAATTTCAAACCCTTGTTTTATGCATCACCCCACCTCACCTTTCCCGTTAAGCAGCCATAGTGTGTTTTCTAAATGTGTGACTCTGTTCTGTTTTGTAATTCAGTTCAAGTGTAGCGATTTTGACATTCCCTCTATAAGTGATATCTTAGGATAAGTGTCTTTTTCTCTGTGACTTATTTCACTGAGAGTCATCGTACCTAAATCCACTCATCCTGCTGCTACTAGCCTTATGACATTGATTTCATGGCTGAGTGATATTCCATTGTGCCTAAGTACCACAACTTCTTTATCCATTTTTCTCTTTCCTGGGATATTGAAGGTGTACCGAAGTGGAGGTTCTTGGAAACAGAGCAGCCCTAAACTTTGGGGTGCCTGTGTCTTGTTGAGTTTTAGGTTTCCCGATTTATACGCCCATGAGTGGAAGTGCCCTATGCTCTCTAAGCTGTGCTTATTACATGTTCCAGGACACACCGTACACTTCTCCAGAGTTGCTGTTGGCAATTTACATCCCGCCCATCAGCGTAGCAAGGCTCCCATGTCTCCATGGCCTGTCCTGCATTTCTGGTTTTTACACTTTTTTCAGCATGGCCCTTTTGACCGATGGCAAGCGAGACTTCTTTGTAGCGCTGATTTGCCTTTCCGGCTTGCCTGGTTGGCCAAAAAGGGCGTATGCGTTTTTTCCTGAACATATTCAGGAAAAAACGCATACGCCCTTTTTGGCCAAGGGCATCATTGTCAACGCTTTGCTGCTTTTCATGTGCTTTCAAGGCGAGTCGAGTCTGCCTCCTGAAACCTGTTTCCTGCAATTCTGCCTTGCTTTCAAATCCTCCTCGTTGCCTTCCCTCAATATATTTGTGGACGAGAGTTATCATTTATAACTCTGCAGGTTTGTGAGTTGCAGTGCCCCTGAGCTCCATTTGTCGAGTCGCTTTTTTGGGAGCTGGCCGCCAAAGCGCAGGATTGCTTCAGGCCGTGTTCTGGTTCCGGGGGGCAGGCTGAGCCTGTGGTTCATTCTTCTTCCTGATGGGAAAATAGAGTGACCTGTGCCTGTCCCAACACCTAGAGCTAGTCTCTCATTGGTTCCCCCTCTTCCCGTTCATCCTCAGGCCAAATTGCGACCTGTACGAAACAGGAGGTTAAAGGTGCTGATTCTCCAAGTAGGGAGATGTTTAGTAGAGCGGCTGGAATGGCGAACCCGAGCCCAAGGAGAGGAGAAATGAGGTGCGTTGGAGAAACCTTTCCCGATCACACGGTGTACCATCTTCTGGGTTTCCCACGCATGTTTTCGATGTAGGAAGATGCCCTTGAACCTGGAGATTTGGGACCCACGGCATGGGTACCACGCAGTATGACTTTAAAGGGTCTGCGTTTGCTCACCCAAGCTCACCAATCCTCTGAGCCCCAAGAGTGTCCAGCCTTATGTCTCATCCAGCTGTGGGTCTAGATATGGCCAATCCAGGTTGCATCAGAGCCCCTGAACGGATTTTGTAAGAATTTCTCTCTCTTTCACTGTCTTTGTTTTATGGGTTTTTTTTTAAGTAATCTATTTTGATAATGGGGTTTAGCTGCTTTTCACTGCTGTGTTTATGCCGCTTTACACCCTCTTGATTCACTTCCAGAGAGATATCAATACATAGGTTTTAAGACTCTTACTAGTCAGATATATTCTTGGGCGGTGAATAGGGGCTGTTGAGTCCAGTTCAGTGAGCAGGGGGTAGGTCTTGTCTATTACATATTTGGCTTGTGGAACGGTATCTGAGCTAATTTCAAACCCTTGTTTTATGCATCACCCCACCTCACCTTTCCCGTTAAGCAGCCATAGTGTGTTTTCTAAATGTGTGACTCTGTTCTGTTTTGTAATTCAGTTCAAGTGTAGCGATTTTGACATTCCCTCTATAAGTGATATCTTAGGATAAGTGTCTTTTTCTCTGTGACTTATTTCACTGAGAGTCATCGTACCTAAATCCACTCATCCTGCTGCTACTAGCCTTATGACATTGATTTCATGGCTGAGTGATATTCCATTGTGCCTAAGTACCACAACTTCTTTATCCATTTTTCTCTTTCCTGGGATATTGAAGGTGTACCGAAGTGGAGGTTCTTGGAAACAGAGCAGCCCTAAACTTTGGGGTGCCTGTGTCTTGTTGAGTTTTAGGTTTCCCGATTTATACGCCCATGAGTGGAAGTGCCCTATGCTCTCTAAGCTGTGCTTATTACATGTTCCAGGACACACCGTACACTTCTCCAGAGTGGCTGTTGGCAATTTACATCCCGCCCATCAGCGTAGCAAGGCTCCCATGTCTCCATGGCCTGTCCTGCATTTCTGGTTTTTACACTTTTTTCAGCATGGCCCTTTTGACCGATGGCAAGCGAGACTTCTTTGTAGCGCTGATTTGCCTTTCCGGCTTGCCTGGTTGGCCAAAAAGGGCGTATGCGTTTTTTCCTGAACATATTCAGGAAAAAACGCATACGCCCTTTTTGGCCAAGGGCATCATTGTCAACGCTTTGCCGCTTTTCATGTGCTTTCAAGGCGAGTCGAGTCTGCCTCCTGAAACCTGTTTCCTGCAATTCTGCCTTGCTTTCAAATCCTCCTCGTTGCCTTCCCTCAATATATTTGTGGACGAGAGTTATCATTTATAACTCTGCAGGTTTGTGAGTTGCAGTGCCCCTGAGCTCCATTTGTCGAGTCGCTTTTTTGGGAGCTGGCCGCCAAAGCGCAGGATTGCTTCAGGCCGTATTCTGGTTCCGGGGGGCAGGCTGAGCCTGTGGTTCATTCTTCTTCCTGATGGGAAAATAGAGTGACCTGTGCCTGTCCCAACACCTAGAGCTAGTCTCTCATTGGTTCCCCCTCTTCCCGTTCATCCTCAGGCCAAATTGCGACCTGTACGAAACAGGAGGTTAAAGGTGCTGATTCTCCAAGTAGGGAGATGGTTAGTAGAGCGGCTGGAATGGCGAACCCGAGCACAAGGAGAGGAGAAATGAGGTGCGTTGGAGAAACCTTTCCCGATCACACGGTGTACCATCTTCTGGGTTTCCCACGCATGTTTTCGATGTAGGAAGATGCCCTTGAACCTGGAGATTTGGGACCCATGGCATGGGTACCACGCAGCATGACTTTAAAGGGTCTGCGTTTGCTCACCCAAGCTCACCAATCCTCTGAGCCCCAAGAGTGTCCAGCCTTATGTCTCATCCAGCTGTGGGTCTAGATATGGCCAATCCAGGTTGCATCAGAGCCCCTGAACGGATTTTGTAAGAATTTCTCTCTCTTTCACTGTCTTTGTTTTATGGGGTTTTTTTTAAAGTAATCTATTTTGATAATGGGGTTTAGCTGCTTTTCACTGCTGTGTTTATGCCGCTTTACACCCTCTTGATTCACTTCCAGAGAGATATCAATACATAGGTTTTAAGACTCTTACTAGTCAGATATATTCTTGGGCGGTGAATAGGGGCTGTTGAGTCCAGTTCAGTGAGCAGGGGGTAGGTCTTGTCTATTACATATTTGGCTTGTGGAACGGTATCTGAGCTAATTTCAAACCCTTGTTTTATGCATCACCCCACCTCACCTTTCCCGTTAAGCAGCCATAGTGTGTTTTCTAAATGTGTGACTCTGTTCTGTTTTGTAATTCAGTTCAAGTGTAGCGATTTTGACATTCCCTCTATAAGTGATATCTTAGGATAAGTGTCTTTTTCTCTGTGACTTATTTCACTGAGAGTCATCGTACCTAAATCCACTCATCCTGCTGCTACTAGCCTTATGACATTGATTTCATGGCTGAGTGATATTCCATTGTGCCTAAGTACCACAACTTCTTTATCCATTTTTCTCTTTCCTGGGATATTGAAGGTGTACCGAAGTGGAGGTTCTTGGAAACAGAGCAGCCCTAAACTTTGGGGTGCCTGTGTCTTGTTGATTTTTAGGTTTCCCGATTTATACGCCCATGAGTGGAAGTGCCCTATGCTCTCTAAGCTGTGCTTATTACATGTTCCAGGACACACCGTACACTTCTCCAGAGTGGCTGTTGGCAATTTACATCCCGCCCATCAGCGTAGCAAGGCTCCCATGTCTCCATGGCCTGTCCTGCATTTCTGGTTTTTACACTTTTTTCAGCATGGCCCTTTTGACCGATGGCAAGCGAGACTTCTTTGTAGCGCTGATTTGCCTTTCCGGCTTGCCTGGTTGGCCAAAAAGGGCGTATGCGTTTTTTCCTGAACATATTCAGGAAAAAACGCATACGCCCTTTTTGGCCAAGGGCATCATTGTCAACGCTTTGCCGCTTTTCATGTGCTTTCAAGGCGAGTCGAGTCTGCCTCCTGAAACCTGTTTCCTGCAATTCTGCCTTGCTTTCAAATCCTCCTCGTTGCCTTCCCTCAATATATTTGTGGACGAGAGTTATCATTTATAACTCTGCAGGTTTGTGAGTTGCAGTGCCCCTGAGCTCCATTTGTCGAGTCGCTTTTTTGGGAGCTGGCCGCCAAAGCGCAGGATTGCTTCAGGCCGTATTCTGGTTCCGGGGGGCAGGCTGAGCCTGTGGTTCATTCTTCTTCCTGATGGGAAAATAGAGTGACCTGTGCCTGTCCCAACACCTAGAGCTAGTCTCTCATTGGTTCCCCCTCTTCCCGTTCATCCTCAGGCCAAATTGCGACCTGTACGAAACAGGAGGTTAAAGGTGCTGATTCTCCAAGTAGGGAGATGGTTAGTAGAGCGGCTGGAATGGCGAACCCGAGCACAAGGAGAGGAGAAATGAGGTGCGTTGGAGAAACCTTTCCCGATCACACGGTGTACCATCTTCTGGGTTTCCCACGCATGTTTTCGATGTAGGAAGATGCCCTTGAACCTGGAGATTTGGGACCCATGGCATGGGTACCACGCAGCATGACTTTAAAGGGTCTGCGTTTGCTCACCCAAGCTCACCAATCCTCTGAGCCCCAAGAGTGTCCAGCCTTATGTCTCATCCAGCTGTGGGTCTAGATATGGCCAATCCAGGTTGCATCAGAGCCCCTGAACGGATTTTGTAAGAATTTCTCTCTCTTTCACTGTCTTTGTTTTATGGGTTTTTTTTTAAAGTAATCTATTTTGATAATGGGGTTTAGCTGCTTTTCACTGCTGTGTTTATGCCGCTTTACACCCTCTTGATTCACTTCCAGAGAGATATCAATACATAGGTTTTAAGACTCTTACTAGTCAGATATATTCTTGGGCGGTGAATAGGGGCTGTTGAGTCCAGTTCAGTGAGCAGGGGGTAGGTCTTGTCTATTACATATTTGGCTTGTGGAACGGTATCTGAGCTAATTTCAAACCCTTGTTTTATGCATCACCCCACCTCACCTTTCCCGTTAAGCAGCCATAGTGTGTTTTCTAAATGTGTGACTCTGTTCTGTTTTGTAATTCAGTTCAAGTGTAGCGATTTTGACATTCCCTCTATAAGTGATATCTTAGGATAAGTGTCTTTTTCTCTGTGACTTATTTCACTGAGAGTCATCGTACCTAAATCCACTCATCCTGCTGCTACTAGCCTTATGACATTGATTTCATGGCTGAGTGATATTCCATTGTGCCTAAGTACCACAACTTCTTTATCCATTTTTCTCTTTCCTGGGATATTGAAGGTGTACCGAAGTGGAGGTTCTTGGAAACAGAGCAGCCCTAAACTTTGGGGTGCCTGTGTCTTGTTGAGTTTTAGGTTTCCCGATTTATACGCCCATGAGTGGAAGTGCCCTATGCTCTCTAAGCTGTGCTTATTACATGTTCCAGGACACACCGTACACTTCTCCAGAGTGGCTGTTGGCAATTTACATCCCGCCCATCAGCGTAGCAAGGCTCCCATGTCTCCATGGCCTGTCCTGCATTTCTGGTTTTTACACTTTTTTCAGCATGGCCCTTTTGACCGATGGCAAGCGAGACTTCTTTGTAGCGCTGATTTGCCTTTCCGGCTTGCCTGGTTGGCCAAAAAGGGCGTATGCGTTTTTTCCTGAACATATTCAGGAAAAAACGCATACGCCCTTTTTGGCCAAGGGCATCATTGTCAACGCTTTGCCGCTTTTCATGTGCTTTCAAGGCGAGTCGAGTCTGCCTCCTGAAACCTGTTTCCTGCAATTCTGCCTTGCTTTCAAATCCTCCTCGTTGCCTTCCCTCAATATATTTGTGGACGAGAGTTATCATTTATAACTCTGCAGGTTTGTGAGTTGCAGTGCCCCTGAGCTCCATTTGTCGAGTCGCTTTTTTGGGAGCTGGCCGCCAAAGCGCAGGATTGCTTCAGGCCGTATTCTGGTTCCGGGGGGCAGGCTGAGCCTGTGGTTCATTCTTCTTCCTGATGGGAAAATAGAGTGACCTGTGCCTGTCCCAACACCTAGAGCTAGTCTCTCATTGGTTCCCCCTCTTCCCGTTCATCCTCAGGCCAAATTGCGACCTGTACGAAACAGGAGGTTAAAGGTGCTGATTCTCCAAGTAGGGAGATGGTTAGTAGAGCGGCTGGAATGGCGAACCCGAGCACAAGGAGAGGAGAAATGAGGTGCGTTGGAGAAACCTTTCCCGATCACACGGTGTACCATCTTCTGGGTTTCCCACGCATGTTTTCGATGTAGGAAGATGCCCTTGAACCTGGAGATTTGGGACCCATGGCATGGGTACCACGCAGCATGACTTTAAAGGGTCTGCGTTTGCTCACCCAAGCTCACCAATCCTCTGAGCCCCAAGAGTGTCCAGCCTTATGTCTCATCCAGCTGTGGGTCTAGATATGGCCAATCCAGGTTGCATCAGAGCCCCTGAACGGATTTTGTAAGAATTTCTCTCTCTTTCACTGTCTTTGTTTTATGGGGTTTTTTTTAAAGTAATCTATTTTGATAATGGGGTTTAGCTGCTTTTCACTGCTGTGTTTATGCCGCTTTACACCCTCTTGATTCACTTCCAGAGAGATATCAATACATAGGTTTTAAGACTCTTACTAGTCAGATATATTCTTGGGCGGTGAATAGGGGCTGTTGAGTCCAGTTCAGTGAGCAGGGGGTAGGTCTTGTCTATTACATATTTGGCTTGTGGAACGGTATCTGAGCTAATTTCAAACCCTTGTTTTATGCATCACCCCACCTCACCTTTCCCGTTAAGCAGCCATAGTGTGTTTTCTAAATGTGTGACTCTGTTCTGTTTTGTAATTCAGTTCAAGTGTAGCGATTTTGACATTCCCTCTATAAGTGATATCTTAGGATAAGTGTCTTTTTCTCTGTGACTTATTTCACTGAGAGTCATCGTACCTAAATCCACTCATCCTGCTGCTACTAGCCTTATGACATTGATTTCATGGCTGAGTGATATTCCATTGTGCCTAAGTACCACAACTTCTTTATCCATTTTTCTCTTTCCTGGGATATTGAAGGTGTACCGAAGTGGAGGTTCTTGGAAACAGAGCAGCCCTAAACTTTGGGGTGCCTGTGTCTTGTTGAGTTTTAGGTTTCCCGATTTATACGCCCATGAGTGGAAGTGCCCTATGCTCTCTAAGCTGTGCTTATTACATGTTCCAGGACACACCGTACACTTCTCCAGAGTGGCTGTTGGCAATTTACATCCCGCCCATCAGCGTAGCAAGGCTCCCATGTCTCCATGGCCTGTCCTGCATTTCTGGTTTTTACACTTTTTTCAGCATGGCCCTTTTGACCGATGGCAAGCGAGACTTCTTTGTAGCGCTGATTTGCCTTTCCGGCTTGCCTGGTTGGCCAAAAAGGGCGTATGCGTTTTTTCCTGAACATATTCAGGAAAAAACGCATACGCCCTTTTTGGCCAAGGGCATCATTGTCAACGCTTTGCCGCTTTTCATGTGCTTTCAAGGCGAGTCGAGTCTGCCTCCTGAAACCTGTTTCCTGCAATTCTGCCTTGCTTTCAAATCCTCCTCGTTGCCTTCCCTCAATATATTTGTGGACGAGAGTTATCATTTATAACTCTGCAGGTTTGTGAGTTGCAGTGCCCCTGAGCTCCATTTGTCGAGTCGCTTTTTTGGGAGCTGGCCGCCAAAGCGCAGGATTGCTTCAGGCCGTATTCTGGTTCCGGGGGGCAGGCTGAGCCTGTGGTTCATTCTTCTTCCTGATGGGAAAATAGAGTGACCTGTGCCTGTCCCAACACCTAGAGCTAGTCTCTCATTGGTTCCCCCTCTTCCCGTTCATCCTCAGGCCAAATTGCGACCTGTACGAAACAGGAGGTTAAAGGTGCTGATTCTCCAAGTAGGGAGATGGTTAGTAGAGTGGCTGGAATGGCGAACCCGAGCACAAGGAGAGGAGAAATGAGGTGCGTTGGAGAAACCTTTCCCGATCACACGGTGTACCATCTTCTGGGTTTCCCACGCATGTTTTCGATGTAGGAAGATGCCCTTGAACCTGGAGATTTGGGACCCATGGCATGGGTACCACGCAGCATGACTTTAAAGGGTCTGCGTTTGCTCACCCAAGCTCACCAATCCTCTGAGCCCCAAGAGTGTCCAGCCTTATGTCTCATCCAGCTGTGGGTCTAGATATGGCCAATCCAGGTTGCATCAGAGCCCCTGAACGGATTTTGTAAGAATTTCTCTCTCTTTCACTGTCTTTGTTTTATGGGGTTTTTTTTTAAGTAATCTATTTTGATAATGGGGTTTAGCTGCTTTTCACTGCTGTGTTTATGCCGCTTTACACCCTCTTGATTCACTTCCAGAGAGATATCAATACATAGGTTTTAAGACTCTTACTAGTCAGATATATTCTTGGGCGGTGAATAGGGGCTGTTGAGTCCAGTTCAGTGAGCAGGGGGTAGGTCTTGTCTATTACATATTTGGCTTGTGGAACGGTATCTGAGCTAATTTCAAACCCTTGTTTTATGCATCACCCCACCTCACCTTTCCCGTTAAGCAGCCATAGTGTGTTTTCTAAATGTGTGACTCTGTTCTGTTTTGTAATTCAGTTCAAGTGTAGCGATTTTGACATTCCCTCTATAAGTGATATCTTAGGATAAGTGTCTTTTTCTCTGTGACTTATTTCACTGAGAGTCATCGTACCTAAATCCACTCATCCTGCTGCTACTAGCCTTATGACATTGATTTCATGGCTGAGTGATATTCCATTGTGCCTAAGTACCACAACTTCTTTATCCATTTTTCTCTTTCCTGGGATATTGAAGGTGTACCGAAGTGGAGGTTCTTGGAAACAGAGCAGCCCTAAACTTTGGGGTGCCTGTGTCTTGTTGAGTTTTAGGTTTCCCGATTTATACGCCCATGAGTGGAAGTGCCCTATGCTCTCTAAGCTGTGCTTATTACATGTTCCAGGACACACCGTACACTTCTCCAGAGTTGCTGTTGGCAATTTACATCCCGCCCATCAGCGTAGCAAGGCTCCCATGTCTCCATGGCCTGTCCTGCATTTCTGGTTTTTACACTTTTTTCAGCATGGCCCTTTTGACCGATGGCAAGCGAGACTTCTTTGTAGCGCTGATTTGCCTTTCCGGCTTGCCTGGTTGGCCAAAAAGGGCGTATGCGTTTTTTCCTGAACATATTCAGGAAAAAACGCATACGCCCTTTTTGGCCAAGGGCATCATTGTCAACGCTTTGCTGCTTTTCATGTGCTTTCAAGGCGAGTCCAGTCTGCCTCCTGAAACCTGTTTCCTGCAATTCTGCCTTGCTTTCAAATCCTCCTCGTTGCCTTCCCTCAATATATTTGTGGACGAGAGTTATCATTTATAACTCTGCAGGTTTGTGAGTTGCAGTGCCCCTGAGCTCCATTTGTCGAGTCGCTTTTTTGGGAGCTGGCCGCCAAAGCGCAGGATTGCTTCAGGCCGTGTTCTGGTTCCGGGGGGCAGGCTGAGCCTGTGGTTCATTCTTCTTCCTGATGGGAAAATAGAGTGACCTGTGCCTGTCCCAACACCTAGAGCTAGTCTCTCATTGGTTCCCCCTCTTCCCGTTCATCCTCAGGCCAAATTGCGACCTGTACGAAACAGGAGGTTAAAGGTGCTGATTCTCCAAGTAGGGAGATGTTTAGTAGAGCGGCTGGAATGGCGAACCCGAGCCCAAGGAGAGGAGAAATGAGGTGCGTTGGAGAAACCTTTCCCGATCACACGGTGTACCATCTTCTGGGTTTCCCACGCATGTTTTCGATGTAGGAAGATGCCCTTGAACCTGGAGATTTGGGACCCACGGCATGGGTACCACGCAGCATGACTTTAAAGGGTCTGCGTTTGCTCACCCAAGCTCACCAATCCTCTGAGCCCCAAGAGTGTCCAGCCTTATGTCTCATCCAGCTGTGGGTCTAGATATGGCCAATCCAGGTTGCATCAGAGCCCCTGAACGGATTTTGTAAGAATTTCTCTCTCTTTCACTGTCTTTGTTTTATGGGTTTTTTTTTAAGTAATCTATTTTGATAATGGGGTTTAGCTGCTTTTCACTGCTGTGTTTATGCCGCTTTACACCCTCTTGATTCACTTCCAGAGAGATATCAATACATAGGTTTTAAGACTCTTACTAGTCAGATATATTCTTGGGCGGTGAATAGGGGCTGTTGAGTCCAGTTCAGTGAGCAGGGGGTAGGTCTTGTCTATTACATATTTGGCTTGTGGAACGGTATCTGAGCTAATTTCAAACCCTTGTTTTATGCATCACCCCACCTCACCTTTCCCGTTAAGCAGCCATAGTGTGTTTTCTAAATGTGTGACTCTGTTCTGTTTTGTAATTCAGTTCAAGTGTAGCGATTTTGACATTCCCTCTATAAGTGATATCTTAGGATAAGTGTCTTTTTCTCTGTGACTTATTTCACTGAGAGTCATCGTACCTAAATCCACTCATCCTGCTGCTACTAGCCTTATGACATTGATTTCATGGCTGAGTGATATTCCATTGTGCCTAAGTACCACAACTTCTTTATCCATTTTTCTCTTTCCTGGGATATTGAAGGTGTACCGAAGTGGAGGTTCTTGGAAACAGAGCAGCCCTAAACTTTGGGGTGCCTGTGTCTTGTTGATTTTTAGGTTTCCCGATTTATACGCCCATGAGTGGAAGTGCCCTATGCTCTCTAAGCTGTGCTTATTACATGTTCCAGGACACACCGTACACTTCTCCAGAGTGGCTGTTGGCAATTTACATCCCGCCCATCAGCGTAGCAAGGCTCCCATGTCTCCATGGCCTGTCCTGCATTTCTGGTTTTTACACTTTTTTCAGCATGGCCCTTTTGACCGATGGCAAGCGAGACTTCTTTGTAGCGCTGATTTGCCTTTCCGGCTTGCCTGGTTGGCCAAAAAGGGCGTATGCGTTTTTTCCTGAACATATTCAGGAAAAACCGCATACGCCCTTTTTGGCCAAGGGCATCATTGTCAACGCTTTGCCGCTTTTCATGTGCTTTCAAGGCGAGTCGAGTCTGCCTCCTGAAACCTGTTTCCTGCAATTCTGCCTTGCTTTCAAATCCTCCTCGTTGCCTTCCCTCAATATATTTGTGGACGAGAGTTATCATTTATAACTCTGCAGGTTTGTGAGTTGCAGTGCCCCTGAGCTCCATTTGTCGAGTCGCTTTTTTGGGAGCTGGCCGCCAAAGCGCAGGATTGCTTCAGGCCGTATTCTGGTTCCGGGGGGCAGGCTGAGCCTGTGGTTCATTCTTCTTCCTGATGGGAAAATAGAGTGACCTGTGCCTGTCCCAACACCTAGAGCTAGTCTCTCATTGGTTCCCCCTCTTCCCGTTCATCCTCAGGCCAAATTGCGACCTGTACGAAACAGGAGGTTAAAGGTGCTGATTCTCCAAGTAGGGAGATGGTTAGTAGAGTGGCTGGAATGGCGAACCCGAGCACAAGGAGAGGAGAAATGAGGTGCGTTGGAGAAACCTTTCCCGATCACACGGTGTACCATCTTCTGGGTTTCCCACGCATGTTTTCGATGTAGGAAGATGCCCTTGAACCTGGAGATTTGGGACCCATGGCATGGGTACCACGCAGCATGACTTTAAAGGGTCTGCGTTTGCTCACCCAAGCTCACCAATCCTCTGAGCCCCAAGAGTGTCCAGCCTTATGTCTCATCCAGCTGTGGGTCTAGATATGGCCAATCCAGGTTGCATCAGAGCCCCTGAACGGATTTTGTAAGAATTTCTCTCTCTTTCACTGTCTTTGTTTTATGGGGTTTTTTTTTAAGTAATCTATTTTGATAATGGGGTTTAGCTGCTTTTCACTGCTGTGTTTATGCCGCTTTACACCCTCTTGATTCACTTCCAGAGAGATATCAATACATAGGTTTTAAGACTCTTACTAGTCAGATATATTCTTGGGCGGTGAATAGGGGCTGTTGAGTCCAGTTCAGTGAGCAGGGGGTAGGTCTTGTCTATTACATATTTGGCTTGTGGAACGGTATCTGAGCTAATTTCAAACCCTTGTTTTATGCATCACCCCACCTCACCTTTCCCGTTAAGCAGCCATAGTGTGTTTTCTAAATGTGTGACTCTGTTCTGTTTTGTAATTCAGTTCAAGTGTAGCGATTTTGACATTCCCTCTATAAGTGATATCTTAGGATAAGTGTCTTTTTCTCTGTGACTTATTTCACTGAGAGTCATCGTACCTAAATCCACTCATCCTGCTGCTACTAGCCTTATGACATTGATTTCATGGCTGAGTGATATTCCATTGTGCCTAAGTACCACAACTTCTTTATCCATTTTTCTCTTTCCTGGGATATTGAAGGTGTACCGAAGTGGAGGTTCTTGGAAACAGAGCAGCCCTAAACTTTGGGGTGCCTGTGTCTTGTTGAGTTTTAGGTTTCCCGATTTATACGCCCATGAGTGGAAGTGCCCTATGCTCTCTAAGCTGTGCTTATTACATGTTCCAGGACACACCGTACACTTCTCCAGAGTTGCTGTTGGCAATTTACATCCCGCCCATCAGCGTAGCAAGGCTCCCATGTCTCCATGGCCTGTCCTGCATTTCTGGTTTTTACACTTTTTTCAGCATGGCCCTTTTGACCGATGGCAAGCGAGACTTCTTTGTAGCGCTGATTTGCCTTTCCGGCTTGCCTGGTTGGCCAAAAAGGGCGTATGCGTTTTTTCCTGAACATATTCAGGAAAAAACGCATACGCCCTTTTTGGCCAAGGGCATCATTGTCAACGCTTTGCTGCTTTTCATGTGCTTTCAAGGCGAGTCGAGTCTGCCTCCTGAAACCTGTTTCCTGCAATTCTGCCTTGCTTTCAAATCCTCCTCGTTGCCTTCCCTCAATATATTTGTGGACGAGAGTTATCATTTATAACTCTGCAGGTTTGTGAGTTGCAGTGCCCCTGAGCTCCATTTGTCGAGTCGCTTTTTTGGGAGCTGGCCGCCAAAGCGCAGGATTGCTTCAGGCCGTGTTCTGGTTCCGGGGGGCAGGCTGAGCCTGTGGTTCATTCTTCTTCCTGATGGGAAAATAGAGTGACCTGTGCCTGTCCCAACACCTAGAGCTAGTCTCTCATTGGTTCCCCCTCTTCCCGTTCATCCTCAGGCCAAATTGCGACCTGTACGAAACAGGAGGTTAAAGGTGCTGATTCTCCAAGTAGGGAGATGTTTAGTAGAGCGGCTGGAATGGCGAACCCGAGCCCAAGGAGAGGAGAAATGAGGTGCGTTGGAGAAACCTTTCCCGATCACACGGTGTACCATCTTCTGGGTTTCCCACGCATGTTTTCGATGTAGGAAGATGCCCTTGAACCTGGAGATTTGGGACCCACGGCATGGGTACCACGCAGTATGACTTTAAAGGGTCTGCGTTTGCTCACCCAAGCTCACCAATCCTCTGAGCCCCAAGAGTGTCCAGCCTTATGTCTCATCCAGCTGTGGGTCTAGATATGGCCAATCCAGGTTGCATCAGAGCCCCTGAACGGATTTTGTAAGAATTTCTCTCTCTTTCACTGTCTTTGTTTTATGGGGTTTTTTTTAAAGTAATCTATTTTGATAATGGGGTTTAGCTGCTTTTCACTGCTGTGTTTATGCCGCTTTACACCCTCTTGATTCACTTCCAGAGAGATATCAATACATAGGTTTTAAGACTCTTACTAGTCAGATATATTCTTGGGCGGTGAATAGGGGCTGTTGAGTCCAGTTCAGTGAGCAGGGGGTAGGTCTTGTCTATTACATATTTGGCTTGTGGAACGGTATCTGAGCTAATTTCAAACCCTTGTTTTATGCATCACCCCACCTCACCTTTCCCGTTAAGCAGCCATAGTGTGTTTTCTAAATGTGTGACTCTGTTCTGTTTTGTAATTCAGTTCAAGTGTAGCGATTTTGACATTCCCTCTATAAGTGATATCTTAGGATAAGTGTCTTTTTCTCTGTGACTTATTTCACTGAGAGTCATCGTACCTAAATCCACTCATCCTGCTGCTACTAGCCTTATGACATTGATTTCATGGCTGAGTGATATTCCATTGTGCCTAAGTACCACAACTTCTTTATCCATTTTTCTCTTTCCTGGGATATTGAAGGTGTACCGAAGTGGAGGTTCTTGGAAACAGAGCAGCCCTAAACTTTGGGGTGCCTGTGTCTTGTTGAGTTTTAGGTTTCCCGATTTATACGCCCATGAGTGGAAGTGCCCTATGCTCTCTAAGCTGTGCTTATTACATGTTCCAGGACACACCGTACACTTCTCCAGAGTGGCTGTTGGCAATTTACATCCCGCCCATCAGCGTAGCAAGGCTCCCATGTCTCCATGGCCTGTCCTGCATTTCTGGTTTTTACACTTTTTTCAGCATGGCCCTTTTGACCGATGGCAAGCGAGACTTCTTTGTAGCGCTGATTTGCCTTTCCGGCTTGCCTGGTTGGCCAAAAAGGGCGTATGCGTTTTTTCCTGAACATATTCAGGAAAAAACGCATACGCCCTTTTTGGCCAAGGGCATCATTGTCAACGCTTTGCCGCTTTTCATGTGCTTTCAAGGCGAGTCGAGTCTGCCTCCTGAAACCTGTTTCCTGCAATTCTGCCTTGCTTTCAAATCCTCCTCGTTGCCTTCCCTCAATATATTTGTGGACGAGAGTTATCATTTATAACTCTGCAGGTTTGTGAGTTGCAGTGCCCCTGAGCTCCATTTGTCGAGTCGCTTTTTTGGGAGCTGGCCGCCAAAGCGCAGGATTGCTTCAGGCCGTATTCTGGTTCCGGGGGGCAGGCTGAGCCTGTGGTTCATTCTTCTTCCTGATGGGAAAATAGAGTGACCTGTGCCTGTCCCAACACCTAGAGCTAGTCTCTCATTGGTTCCCCCTCTTCCCGTTCATCCTCAGGCCAAATTGCGACCTGTACGAAACAGGAGGTTAAAGGTGCTGATTCTCCAAGTAGGGAGATGGTTAGTAGAGCGGCTGGAATGGCGAACCCGAGCACAAGGAGAGGAGAAATGAGGTGCGTTGGAGAAACCTTTCCCGATCACACGGTGTACCATCTTCTGGGTTTCCCACGCATGTTTTCGATGTAGGAAGATGCCCTTGAACCTGGAGATTTGGGACCCATGGCATGGGTACCACGCAGCATGACTTTAAAGGGTCTGCGTTTGCTCACCCAAGCTCACCAATCCTCTGAGCCCCAAGAGTGTCCAGCCTTATGTCTCATCCAGCTGTGGGTCTAGATATGGCCAATCCAGGTTGCATCAGAGCCCCTGAACGGATTTTGTAAGAATTTCTCTCTCTTTCACTGTCTTTGTTTTATGGGGTTTTTTTTAAAGTAATCTATTTTGATAATGGGGTTTAGCTGCTTTTCACTGCTGTGTTTATGCCGCTTTACACCCTCTTGATTCACTTCCAGAGAGATATCAATACATAGGTTTTAAGACTCTTACTAGTCAGATATATTCTTGGGCGGTGAATAGGGGCTGTTGAGTCCAGTTCAGTGAGCAGGGGGTAGGTCTTGTCTATTACATATTTGGCTTGTGGAACGGTATCTGAGCTAATTTCAAACCCTTGTTTTATGCATCACCCCACCTCACCTTTCCCGTTAAGCAGCCATAGTGTGTTTTCTAAATGTGTGACTCTGTTCTGTTTTGTAATTCAGTTCAAGTGTAGCGATTTTGACATTCCCTCTATAAGTGATATCTTAGGATAAGTGTCTTTTTCTCTGTGACTTATTTCACTGAGAGTCATCGTACCTAAATCCACTCATCCTGCTGCTACTAGCCTTATGACATTGATTTCATGGCTGAGTGATATTCCATTGTGCCTAAGTACCACAACTTCTTTATCCATTTTTCTCTTTCCTGGGATATTGAAGGTGTACCGAAGTGGAGGTTCTTGGAAACAGAGCAGCCCTAAACTTTGGGGTGCCTGTGTCTTGTTGATTTTTAGGTTTCCCGATTTATACGCCCATGAGTGGAAGTGCCCTATGCTCTCTAAGCTGTGCTTATTACATGTTCCAGGACACACCGTACACTTCTCCAGAGTGGCTGTTGGCAATTTACATCCCGCCCATCAGCGTAGCAAGGCTCCCATGTCTCCATGGCCTGTCCTGCATTTCTGGTTTTTACACTTTTTTCAGCATGGCCCTTTTGACCGATGGCAAGCGAGACTTCTTTGTAGCGCTGATTTGCCTTTCCGGCTTGCCTGGTTGGCCAAAAAGGGCGTATGCGTTTTTTCCTGAACATATTCAGGAAAAAACGCATACGCCCTTTTTGGCCAAGGGCATCATTGTCAACGCTTTGCCGCTTTTCATGTGCTTTCAAGGCGAGTCGAGTCTGCCTCCTGAAACCTGTTTCCTGCAATTCTGCCTTGCTTTCAAATCCTCCTCGTTGCCTTCCCTCAATATATTTGTGGACGAGAGTTATCATTTATAACTCTGCAGGTTTGTGAGTTGCAGTGCCCCTGAGCTCCATTTGTCGAGTCGCTTTTTTGGGAGCTGGCCGCCAAAGCGCAGGATTGCTTCAGGCCGTATTCTGGTTCCGGGGGGCAGGCTGAGCCTGTGGTTCATTCTTCTTCCTGATGGGAAAATAGAGTGACCTGTGCCTGTCCCAACACCTAGAGCTAGTCTCTCATTGGTTCCCCCTCTTCCCGTTCATCCTCAGGCCAAATTGCGACCTGTACGAAACAGGAGGTTAAAGGTGCTGATTCTCCAAGTAGGGAGATGGTTAGTAGAGCGGCTGGAATGGCGAACCCGAGCACAAGGAGAGGAGAAATGAGGTGCGTTGGAGAAACCTTTCCCGATCACACGGTGTACCATCTTCTGGGTTTCCCACGCATGTTTTCGATGTAGGAAGATGCCCTTGAACCTGGAGATTTGGGACCCATGGCATGGGTACCACGCAGCATGACTTTAAAGGGTCTGCGTTTGCTCACCCAAGCTCACCAATCCTCTGAGCCCCAAGAGTGTCCAGCCTTATGTCTCATCCAGCTGTGGGTCTAGATATGGCCAATCCAGGTTGCATCAGAGCCCCTGAACGGATTTTGTAAGAATTTCTCTCTCTTTCACTGTCTTTGTTTTATGGGGTTTTTTTTAAAGTAATCTATTTTGATAATGGGGTTTAGCTGCTTTTCACTGCTGTGTTTATGCCGCTTTACACCCTCTTGATTCACTTCCAGAGAGATATCAATACATAGGTTTTAAGACTCTTACTAGTCAGATATATTCTTGGGCGGTGAATAGGGGCTGTTGAGTCCAGTTCAGTGAGCAGGGGGTAGGTCTTGTCTATTACATATTTGGCTTGTGGAACGGTATCTGAGCTAATTTCAAACCCTTGTTTTATGCATCACCCCACCTCACCTTTCCCGTTAAGCAGCCATAGTGTGTTTTCTAAATGTGTGACTCTGTTCTGTTTTGTAATTCAGTTCAAGTGTAGCGATTTTGACATTCCCTCTATAAGTGATATCTTAGGATAAGTGTCTTTTTCTCTGTGACTTATTTCACTGAGAGTCATCGTACCTAAATCCACTCATCCTGCTGCTACTAGCCTTATGACATTGATTTCATGGCTGAGTGATATTCCATTGTGCCTAAGTACCACAACTTCTTTATCCATTTTTCTCTTTCCTGGGATATTGAAGGTGTACCGAAGTGGAGGTTCTTGGAAACAGAGCAGCCCTAAACTTTGGGGTGCCTGTGTCTTGTTGATTTTTAGGTTTCCCGATTTATACGCCCATGAGTGGAAGTGCCCTATGCTCTCTAAGCTGTGCTTATTACATGTTCCAGGACACACCGTACACTTCTCCAGAGTGGCTGTTGGCAATTTACATCCCGCCCATCAGCGTAGCAAGGCTCCCATGTCTCCATGGCCTGTCCTGCATTTCTGGTTTTTACACTTTTTTCAGCATGGCCCTTTTGACCGATGGCAAGCGAGACTTCTTTGTAGCGCTGATTTGCCTTTCCGGCTTGCCTGGTTGGCCAAAAAGGGCGTATGCGTTTTTTCCTGAACATATTCAGGAAAAAACGCATACGCCCTTTTTGGCCAAGGGCATCATTGTCAACGCTTTGCCGCTTTTCATGTGCTTTCAAGGCGAGTCGAGTCTGCCTCCTGAAACCTGTTTCCTGCAATTCTGCCTTGCTTTCAAATCCTCCTCGTTGCCTTCCCTCAATATATTTGTGGACGAGAGTTATCATTTATAACTCTGCAGGTTTGTGAGTTGCAGTGCCCCTGAGCTCCATTTGTCGAGTCGCTTTTTTGGGAGCTGGCCGCCAAAGCGCAGGATTGCTTCAGGCCGTATTCTGGTTCCGGGGGGCAGGCTGAGCCTGTGGTTCATTCTTCTTCCTGATGGGAAAATAGAGTGACCTGTGCCTGTCCCAACACCTAGAGCTAGTCTCTCATTGGTTCCCCCTCTTCCCGTTCATCCTCAGGCCAAATTGCGACCTGTACGAAACAGGAGGTTAAAGGTGCTGATTGTCCAAGTAGGGAGATGGTTAGTAGAGCGGCTGGAATGGCGAACCCGAGCACAAGGAGAGGAGAAATGAGGTGCGTTGGAGAAACCTTTCCCGATCACACGGTGTACCATCTTCTGGGTTTCCCACGCATGTTTTCGATGTAGGAAGATGCCCTTGAACCTGGAGATTTGGGACCCATGGCATGGGTACCACGCAGCATGACTTTAAAGGGTCTGCGTTTGCTCACCCAAGCTCACCAATCCTCTGAGCCCCAAGAGTGTCCAGCCTTATGTCTCATCCAGCTGTGGGTCTAGATATGGCCAATCCAGGTTGCATCAGAGCCCCTGAACGGATTTTGTAAGAATTTCTCTCTCTTTCACTGTCTTTGTTTTATGGGGTTTTTTTTAAAGTAATCTATTTTGATAATGGGGTTTAGCTGCTTTTCACTGCTGTGTTTATGCCGCTTTACACCCTCTTGATTCACTTCCAGAGAGATATCAATACATAGGTTCTAAGACTCTTACTAGTCAGATATATTCTTGGGCGGTGAATAGGGGCTGTTGAGTCCAGTTCACTGAGCAGGGGGTAGGTCTTGTCTATTACATATTTGGCTTGTGGAACGGTATCTGAGCTAATTTCAAACCCTTGTTTTATGCATCACCCCACCTCACCTTTCCCGTTAAGCAGCCATAGTGTGTTTTCTAAATGTGTGACTCTGTTCTGTTTTGTAATTCAGTTCAAGTGTAGCGATTTTGACATTCCCTCTATAAGTGATATCTTAGGATAAGTGTCTTTTTCTCTGTGACTTATTTCACTGAGAGTCATCGTACCTAAATCCACTCATCCTGCTGCTACTAGCCTTATGACATTGATTTCATGGCTGAGTGATATTCCATTGTGCCTAAGTACCACAACTTCTTTATCCATTTTTCTCTTTCCTGGGATATTGAAGGTGTACCGAAGTGGAGGTTCTTGGAAACAGAGCAGCCCTAAACTTTGGGGTGCCTGTGTCTTGTTGAGTTTTAGGTTTCCCGATTTATACGCCCATGAGTGGAAGTGCCCTATGCTCTCTAAGCTGTGCTTATTACATGTTCCAGGACACACCGTACACTTCTCCAGAGTGGCTGTTGGCAATTTACATCCCGCCCATCAGCGTAGCAAGGCTCCCATGTCTCCATGGCCTGTCCTGCATTTCTGGTTTTTACACTTTTTTCAGCATGGCCCTTTTGACCGATGGCAAGCGAGACTTCTTTGTAGCGCTGATTTGCCTTTCCGGCTTGCCTGGTTGGCCAAAAAGGGCGTATGCGTTTTTTCCTGAACATATTCAGGAAAAAACGCATACGCCCTTTTTGGCCAAGGGCATCATTGTCAACGCTTTGCCGCTTTTCATGTGCTTTCAAGGCGAGTCGAGTCTGCCTCCTGAAACCTGTTTCCTGCAATTCTGCCTTGCTTTCAAATCCTCCTCGTTGCCTTCCCTCAATATATTTGTGGACGAGAGTTATCATTTATAACTCTGCAGGTTTGTGAGTTGCAGTGCCCCTGAGCTCCATTTGTCGAGTCGCTTTTTTGGGAGCTGGCCGCCAAAGCGCAGGATTGCTTCAGGCCGTATTCTGGTTCCGGGGGGCAGGCTGAGCCTGTGGTTCATTCTTCTTCCTGATGGGAAAATAGAGTGACCTGTGCCTGTCCCAACACCTAGAGCTAGTCTCTCATTGGTTCCCCCTCTTCCCGTTCATCCTCAGGCCAAATTGCGACCTGTACGAAACAGGAGGTTAAAGGTGCTGATTCTCCAAGTAGGGAGATGGTTAGTAGAGTGGCTGGAATGGCGAACCCGAGCACAAGGAGAGGAGAAATGAGGTGCGTTGGAGAAACCTTTCCCGATCACACGGTGTACCATCTTCTGGGTTTCCCACGCATGTTTTCGATGTAGGAAGATGCCCTTGAACCTGGAGATTTGGGACCCATGGCATGGGTACCACGCAGCATGACTTTAAAGGGTCTGCGTTTGCTCACCCAAGCTCACCAATCCTCTGAGCCCCAAGAGTGTCCAGCCTTATGTCTCATCCAGCTGTGGGTCTAGATATGGCCAATCCAGGTTGCATCAGAGCCCCTGAACGGATTTTGTAAGAATTTCTCTCTCTTTCACTGTCTTTGTTTTATGGGGTTTTTTTTAAAGTAATCTATTTTGATAATGGGGTTTAGCTGCTTTTCACTGCTGTGTTTATGCCGCTTTACACCCTCTTGATTCACTTCCAGAGAGATATCAATACATAGGTTTTAAGACTCTTACTAGTCAGATATATTCTTGGGCGGTGAATAGGGGCTGTTGAGTCCAGTTCAGTGAGCAGGGGGTAGGTCTTGTCTATTACATATTTGGCTTGTGGAACGGTATCTGAGCTAATTTCAAACCCTTGTTTTATGCATCACCCCACCTCACCTTTCCCGTTAAGCAGCCATAGTGTGTTTTCTAAATGTGTGACTCTGTTCTGTTTTGTAATTCAGTTCAAGTGTAGCGATTTTGACATTCCCTCTATAAGTGATATCTTAGGATAAGTGTCTTTTTCTCTGTGACTTATTTCACTGAGAGTCATCGTACCTAAATCCACTCATCCTGCTGCTACTAGCCTTATGACATTGATTTCATGGCTGAGTGATATTCCATTGTGCCTAAGTACCACAACTTCTTTATCCATTTTTCTCTTTCCTGGGATATTGAAGGTGTACCGAAGTGGAGGTTCTTGGAAACAGAGCAGCCCTAAACTTTGGGGTGCCTGTGTCTTGTTGATTTTTAGGTTTCCCGATTTATACGCCCATGAGTGGAAGTGCCCTATGCTCTCTAAGCTGTGCTTATTACATGTTCCAGGACACACCGTACACTTCTCCAGAGTGGCTGTTGGCAATTTACATCCCGCCCATCAGCGTAGCAAGGCTCCCATGTCTCCATGGCCTGTCCTGCATTTCTGGTTTTTACACTTTTTTCAGCATGGCCCTTTTGACCGATGGCAAGCGAGACTTCTTTGTAGCGCTGATTTGCCTTTCCGGCTTGCCTGGTTGGCCAAAAAGGGCGTATGCGTTTTTTCCTGAACATATTCAGGAAAAAACGCATACGCCCTTTTTGGCCAAGGGCATCATTGTCAACGCTTTGCCGCTTTTCATGTGCTTTCAAGGTGAGTCGAGTCTGCCTCCTGAAACCTGTTTCCTGCAATTCTGCCTTGCTTTCAAATCCTCCTCGTTGCCTTCCCTCAATATATTTGTGGACGAGAGTTATCATTTATAACTCTGCAGGTTTGTGAGTTGCAGTGCCCCTGAGCTCCATTTGTCGAGTCGCTTTTTTGGGAGCTGGCCGCCAAAGCGCAGGATTGCTTCAGGCCGTATTCTGGTTCCGGGGGGCAGGCTGAGCCTGTGGTTCATTCTTCTTCCTGATGGGAAAATAGAGTGACCTGTGCCTGTCCCAACACCTAGAGCTAGTCTCTCATTGGTTCCCCCTCTTCCCGTTCATCCTCAGGCCAAATTGCGACCTGTACGAAACAGGAGGTTAAAGGTGCTGATTGTCCAAGTAGGGAGATGGTTAGTAGAGCGGCTGGAATGGCGAACCCGAGCACAAGGAGAGGAGAAATGAGGTGCGTTGGAGAAACCTTTCCCGATCACACGGTGTACCATCTTCTGGGTTTCCCACGCATGTTTTCGATGTAGGAAGATGCCCTTGAACCTGGAGATTTGGGACCCATGGCATGGGTACCACGCAGCATGACTTTAAAGGGTCTGCGTTTGCTCACCCAAGCTCACCAATCCTCTGAGCCCCAAGAGTGTCCAGCCTTATGTCTCATCCAGCTGTGGGTCTAGATATGGCCAATCCAGGTTGCATCAGAGCCCCTGAACGGATTTTGTAAGAATTTCTCTCTCTTTCACTGTCTTTGTTTTATGGGGTTTTTTTTAAAGTAATCTATTTTGATAATGGGGTTTAGCTGCTTTTCACTGCTGTGTTTATGCCGCTTTACACCCTCTTGATTCACTTCCAGAGAGATATCAATACATAGGTTCTAAGACTCTTACTAGTCAGATATATTCTTGGGCGGTGAATAGGGGCTGTTGAGTCCAGTTCACTGAGCAGGGGGTAGGTCTTGTCTATTACATATTTGGCTTGTGGAACGGTATCTGAGCTAATTTCAAACCCTTGTTTTATGCATCACCCCACCTCACCTTTCCCGTTAAGCAGCCATAGTGGGTTTTCTAAATGTGTGACTCTGTTCTGTTTTGTAATTCAGTTCAAGTGTAGCGATTTTGACATTCCCTCTATAAGTGATATCTTAGGATAAGTGTCTTTTTCTCTGTGACTTATTTCACTGAGAGTCATCGTACCTAAATCCACTCATCCTGCTGCTACTAGCCTTATGACATTGATTTCATGGCTGAGTGATATTCCATTGTGCCTAAGTACCACAACTTCTTTATCCATTTTTCTCTTTCCTGGGATATTGAAGGTGTACCGAAGTGGAGGTTCTTGGAAACAGAGCAGCCCTAAACTTTGGGGTGCCTGTGTCTTGTTGATTTTTAGGTTTCCCGATTTATACGCCCATGAGTGGAAGTGCCCTATGCTCTCTAAGCTGTGCTTATTACATGTTCCAGGACACACCGTACACTTCTCCAGAGTGGCTGTTGGCAATTTACATCCCGCCCATCAGCGTAGCAAGGCTCCCATGTCTCCATGGCCTGTCCTGCATTTCTGGTTTTTACACTTTTTTCAGCATGGCCCTTTTGACCGATGGCAAGCGAGACTTCTTTGTAGCGCTGATTTGCCTTTCCGGCTTGCCTGGTTGGCCAAAAAGGGCGTATGCGTTTTTTCCTGAACATATTCAGGAAAAAACGCATACGCCCTTTTTGGCCAAGGGCATCATTGTCAACGCTTTGCCGCTTTTCATGTGCTTTCAAGGTGAGTCGAGTCTGCCTCCTGAAACCTGTTTCCTGCAATTCTGCCTTGCTTTCAAATCCTCCTCGTTGCCTTCCCTCAATATATTTGTGGACGAGAGTTATCATTTATAACTCTGCAGGTTTGTGAGTTGCAGTGCCCCTGAGCTCCATTTGTCGAGTCGCTTTTTTGGGAGCTGGCCGCCAAAGCGCAGGATTGCTTCAGGCCGTATTCTGGTTCCGGGGGGCAGGCTGAGCCTGTGGTTCATTCTTCTTCCTGATGGGAAAATAGAGTGACCTGTGCCTGTCCCAACACCTAGAGCTAGTCTCTCATTGGTTCCCCCTCTTCCCGTTCATCCTCAGGCCAAATTGCGACCTGTACGAAACAGGAGGTTAAAGGTGCTGATTGTCCAAGTAGGGAGATGGTTAGTAGAGCGGCTGGAATGGCGAACCCGAGCACAAGGAGAGGAGAAATGAGGTGCGTTGGAGAAACCTTTCCCGATCACACGGTGTACCATCTTCTGGGTTTCCCACGCATGTTTTCGATGTAGGAAGATGCCCTTGAACCTGGAGATTTGGGACCCATGGCATGGGTACCACGCAGCATGACTTTAAAGGGTCTGCGTTTGCTCACCCAAGCTCACCAATCCTCTGAGCCCCAAGAGTGTCCAGCCTTATGTCTCATCCAGCTGTGGGTCTAGATATGGCCAATCCAGGTTGCATCAGAGCCCCTGAACGGATTTTGTAAGAATTTCTCTCTCTTTCACTGTCTTTGTTTTATGGGGTTTTTTTTAAAGTAATCTATTTTGATAATGGGGTTTAGCTGCTTTTCACTGCTGTGTTTATGCCGCTTTACACCCTCTTGATTCACTTCCAGAGAGATATCAATACATAGGTTCTAAGACTCTTACTAGTCAGATATATTCTTGGGCGGTGAATAGGGGCTGTTGAGTCCAGTTCACTGAGCAGGGGGTAGGTCTTGTCTATTACATATTTGGCTTGTGGAACGGTATCTGAGCTAATTTCAAACCCTTGTTTTATGCATCACCCCACCTCACCTTTCCCGTTAAGCAGCCATAGTGGGTTTTCTAAATGTGTGACTCTGTTCTGTTTTGTAATTCAGTTCAAGTGTAGCGATTTTGACATTCCCTCTATAAGTGATATCTTAGGATAAGTGTCTTTTTCTCTGTGACTTATTTCACTGAGAGTCATCGTACCTAAATCCACTCATCCTGCTGCTACTAGCCTTATGACATTGATTTCATGGCTGAGTGATATTCCATTGTGCCTAAGTACCACAACTTCTTTATCCATTTTTCTCTTTCCTGGGATATTGAAGGTGTACCGAAGTGGAGGTTCTTGGAAACAGAGCAGCCCTAAACTTTGGGGTGCCTGTGTCTTGTTGATTTTTAGGTTTCCCGATTTATACGCCCATGAGTGGAAGTGCCCTATGCTCTCTAAGCTGTGCTTATTACATGTTCCAGGACACACCGTACACTTCTCCAGAGTGGCTGTTGGCAATTTACATCCCGCCCATCAGCGTAGCAAGGCTCCCATGTCTCCATGGCCTGTCCTGCATTTCTGGTTTTTACACTTTTTTCAGCATGGCCCTTTTGACCGATGGCAAGCGAGACTTCTTTGTAGCGCTGATTTGCCTTTCCGGCTTGCCTGGTTGGCCAAAAAGGGCGTATGCGTTTTTTCCTGAACATATTCAGGAAAAAACGCATACGCCCTTTTTGGCCAAGGGCATCATTGTCAACGCTTTGCCGCTTTTCATGTGCTTTCAAGGCGAGTCGAGTCTGCCTCCTGAAACCTGTTTCCTGCAATTCTGCCTTGCTTTCAAATCCTCCTCGTTGCCTTCCCTCAATATATTTGTGGACGAGAGTTATCATTTATAACTCTGCAGGTTTGTGAGTTGCAGTGCCCCTGAGCTCCATTTGTCGAGTCGCTTTTTTGGGAGCTGGCCGCCAAAGCGCAGGATTGCTTCAGGCCGTATTCTGGTTCCGGGGGGCAGGCTGAGCCTGTGGTTCATTCTTCTTCCTGATGGGAAAATAGAGTGACCTGTGCCTGTCCCAACACCTAGAGCTAGTCTCTCATTGGTTCCCCCTCTTCCCGTTCATCCTCAGGCCAAATTGCGACCTGTACGAAACAGGAGGTTAAAGGTGCTGATTCTCCAAGTAGGGAGATGGTTAGTAGAGTGGCTGGAATGGCGAACCCGAGCACAAGGAGAGGAGAAATGAGGTGCGTTGGAGAAACCTTTCCCGATCACACGGTGTACCATCTTCTGGGTTTCCCACGCATGTTTTCGATGTAGGAAGATGCCCTTGAACCTGGAGATTTGGGACCCATGGCATGGGTACCACGCAGCATGACTTTAAAGGGTCTGCGTTTGCTCACCCAAGCTCACCAATCCTCTGAGCCCCAAGAGTGTCCAGCCTTATGTCTCATCCAGCTGTGGGTCTAGATATGGCCAATCCAGGTTGCATCAGAGCCCCTGAACGGATTTTGTAAGAATTTCTCTCTCTTTCACTGTCTTTGTTTTATGGGTTTTTTTTTAAGTAATCTATTTTGATAATGGGGTTTAGCTGCTTTTCACTGCTGTGTTTATGCCGCTTTACACCCTCTTGATTCACTTCCAGAGAGATATCAATACATAGGTTTTAAGACTCTTACTAGTCAGATATATTCTTGGGCGGTGAATAGGGGCTGTTGAGTCCAGTTCAGTGAGCAGGGGGTAGGTCTTGTCTATTACATATTTGGCTTGTGGAACGGTATCTGAGCTAATTTCAAACCCTTGTTTTATGCATCACCCCACCTCACCTTTCCCGTTAAGCAGCCATAGTGTGTTTTCTAAATGTGTGACTCTGTTCTGTTTTGTAATTCAGTTCAAGTGTAGCGATTTTGACATTCCCTCTATAAGTGATATCTTAGGATAAGTGTCTTTTTCTCTGTGACTTATTTCACTGAGAGTCATCGTACCTAAATCCACTAATCCTGCTGCTACTAGCCTTATGACATTGATTTCATGGCTGAGTGATATTCCATTGTGCCTAAGTACCACAACTTCTTTATCCATTTTTCTCTTTCCTGGGATATTGAAGGTGTACCGAAGTGGAGGTTCTTGGAAACAGAGCAGCCCTAAACTTTGGGGTGCCTGTGTCTTGTTGAGTTTTAGGTTTCCCGATTTATACGCCCATGAGTGGAAGTGCCCTATGCTCTCTAAGCTGTGCTTATTACATGTTCCAGGACACACCGTACACTTCTCCAGAGTGGCTGTTGGCAATTTACATCCCGCCCATCAGCGTAGCAAGGCTCCCATGTCTCCATGGCCTGTCCTGCATTTCTGGTTTTTACACTTTTTTCAGCATGGCCCTTTTGACCGATGGCAAGCGAGACTTCTTTGTAGCGCTGATTTGCCTTTCCGGCTTGCCTGGTTGGCCAAAAAGGGCGTATGCGTTTTTTCCTGAACATATTCAGGAAAAAACGCATACGCCCTTTTTGGCCAAGGGCATCATTGTCAACGCTTTGCCGCTTTTCATGTGCTTTCAAGGCGAGTCGAGTCTGCCTCCTGAAACCTGTTTCCTGCAATTCTGCCTTGCTTTCAAATCCTCCTCGTTGCCTTCCCTCAATATATTTGTGGACGAGAGTTATCATTTATAACTCTGCAGGTTTGTGAGTTGCAGTGCCCCTGAGCTCCATTTGTCGAGTCGCTTTTTTGGGAGCTGGCCGCCAAAGCGCAGGATTGCTTCAGGCCGTATTCTGGTTCCGGGGGGCAGGCTGAGCCTGTGGTTCATTCTTCTTCCTGATGGGAAAATAGAGTGACCTGTGCCTGTCCCAACACCTAGAGCTAGTCTCTCATTGGTTCCCCCTCTTCCCGTTCATCCTCAGGCCAAATTGCGACCTGTACGAAACAGGAGGTTAAAGGTGTTGATTCTCCAAGTAGGGAGATGGTTAGTAGAGCGGCTGGAATGGCGAACCCGAGCCCAAGGAGAGGAGAAATGAGGTGCGTTGGAGAAACCTTTCCCGATCACACGGTGTACCATCTTCTGGGTTTCCCACGCATGTTTTCGATGTAGGAAGATGCCCTTGAACCTGGAGATTTGGGACCCACGGCATGGGTACCACGCAGTATGACTTTAAAGGGTCTGCGTTTGCTCACCCAAGCTCACCAATCCTCTGAGCCCCAAGAGTGTCCAGCCTTATGTCTCATCCAGCTGTGGGTCTAGATATGGCCAATCCAGGTTGCATCAGAGCCCCTGAACGGATTTTGTAAGAATTTCTCTCTCTTTCACTGTCTTTGTTTTATGGGTTTTTTTTTAAGTAATCTATTTTGATAATGGGGTTTAGCTGCTTTTCACTGCTGTGTTTATGCCGCTTTACACCCTCTTGATTCACTTCCAGAGAGATATCAATACATAGGTTTTAAGACTCTTACTAGTCAGATATATTCTTGGGCGGTGAATAGGGGCTGTTGAGTCCAGTTCAGTGAGCAGGGGGTAGGTCTTGTCTATTACATATTTGGCTTGTGGAACGGTATCTGAGCTAATTTCAAACCCTTGTTTTATGCATCACCCCACCTCACCTTTCCCGTTAAGCAGCCATAGTGTGTTTTCTAAATGTGTGACTCTGTTCTGTTTTGTAATTCAGTTCAAGTGTAGCGATTTTGACATTCCCTCTATAAGTGATATCTTAGGATAAGTGTCTTTTTCTCTGTGACTTATTTCACTGAGAGTCATCGTACCTAAATCCACTCATCCTGCTGCTACTAGCCTTATGACATTGATTTCATGGCTGAGTGATATTCCATTGTGCCTAAGTACCACAACTTCTTTATCCATTTTTCTCTTTCCTGGGATATTGAAGGTGTACCGAAGTGGAGGTTCTTGGAAACAGAGCAGCCCTAAACTTTGGGGTGCCTGTGTCTTGTTGATTTTTAGGTTTCCCGATTTATACGCCCATGAGTGGAAGTGCCCTATGCTCTCTAAGCTGTGCTTATTACATGTTCCAGGACACACCGTACACTTCTCCAGAGTGGCTGTTGGCAATTTACATCCCGCCCATCAGCGTAGCAAGGCTCCCATGTCTCCATGGCCTGTCCTGCATTTCTGGTTTTTACACTTTTTTCAGCATGGCCCTTTTGACCGATGGCAAGCGAGACTTCTTTGTAGCGCTGATTTGCCTTTCCGGCTTGCCTGGTTGGCCAAAAAGGGCGTATGCGTTTTTTCCTGAACATATTCAGGAAAAAACGCATACGCCCTTTTTGGCCAAGGGCATCATTGTCAACGCTTTGCCGCTTTTCATGTGCTTTCAAGGCGAGTCGAGTCTGCCTCCTGAAACCTGTTTCCTGCAATTCTGCCTTGCTTTCAAATCCTCCTCGTTGCCTTCCCTCAATATATTTGTGGACGAGAGTTATCATTTATAACTCTGCAGGTTTGTGAGTTGCAGTGCCCCTGAGCTCCATTTGTCGAGTCGCTTTTTTGGGAGCTGGCCGCCAAAGCGCAGGATTGCTTCAGGCCGTATTCTGGTTCCGGGGGGCAGGCTGAGCCTGTGGTTCATTCTTCTTCCTGATGGGAAAATAGAGTGACCTGTGCCTGTCCCAACACCTAGAGCTAGTCTCTCATTGGTTCCCCCTCTTCCCGTTCATCCTCAGGCCAAATTGCGACCTGTACGAAACAGGAGGTTAAAGGTGCTGATTCTCCAAGTAGGGAGATGGTTAGTAGAGCGGCTGGAATGGCGAACCCGAGCACAAGGAGAGGAGAAATGAGGTGCGTTGGAGAAACCTTTCCCGATCACACGGTGTACCATCTTCTGGGTTTCCCACGCATGTTTTCGATGTAGGAAGATGCCCTTGAACCTGGAGATTTGGGACCCATGGTATGGGTACCACGCAGCATGACTTTAAAGGGTCTGCGTTTGCTCACCCAAGCTCACCAATCCTCTGAGCCCCAAGAGTGTCCAGCCTTATGTCTCATCCAGCTGTGGGTCTAGATATGGCCAATCCAGGTTGCATCAGAGCCCCTGAACGGATTTTGTAAGAATTTCTCTCTCTTTCACTGTCTTTGTTTTATGGGGTTTTTTTTAAAGTAATCTATTTTCATAATGGGGTTTAGCTGCTTTTCACTGCTGTGTTTATGCCGCTTTACACCCTCTTGATTCACTTCCAGAGAGATATCAATACATAGGTTCTAAGACTCTTACTAGTCAGATATATTCTTGGGCGGTGAATAGGGGCTGTTGAGTCCAGTTCACTGAGCAGGGGGTAGGTCTTGTCTATTACATATTTGGCTTGTGGAACGGTATCTGAGCTAATTTCAAACCCTTGTTTTATGCATCACCCCACCTCACCTTTCCCGTTAAGCAGCCATAGTGTGTTTTCTAAATGTGTGACTCTGTTCTGTTTTGTAATTCAGTTCAAGTGTAGCGATTTTGACATTCCCTCTATAAATGATATCTTAGGATAAGGGTCTTTTTCTCTGTGACTTATTTCACTGAGAGTCATCGTACCTAAATCCACTCATCCTGCTGCTACTAGCCTTATGACATTGATTTCATGGCTGAGTGATATTCCATTGTGCCTAAGTACCACAACTTCTTTATCCATTTTTCTCTTTCCTGGGATATTGAAGGTGTACCGAAGTGGAGGTTCTTGGAAACAGAGCAGCCCTAAACTTTGGGGTGCCTGTGTCTTGTTGAGTTTTAGGTTTCCCGATTTATACGCCCATGAGTGGAAGTGCCCTATGCTCTCTAAGCTGTGCTTATTACATGTTCCAGGACACACCGTACACTTCTCCAGAGTGGCTGTTGGCAATTTACATCCCGCCCATCAGCGTAGCAAGGCTCCCATGTCTCCATGGCCTGTCCTGCATTTCTGGTTTTTACACTTTTTTCAGCATGGCCCTTTTGACCGATGGCAAGCGAGACTTCTTTGTAGCGCTGATTTGCCTTTCCGGCTTGCCTGGTTGGCCAAAAAGGGCGTATGCGTTTTTTCCTGAACATATTCAGGAAAAAACGCATACGCCCTTTTTGGCCAAGGGCATCATTGTCAACGCTTTGCTGCTTTTCATGTGCTTTCAAGGCGAGTCGAGTCTGCCTCCTGAAACCTGTTTCCTGCAATTCTGCCTTGCTTTCAAATCCTCCTCGTTGCCTTCCCTCAATATATTTGTGGACGAGAGTTATCATTTATAACTCTGCAGGTTTGTGAGTTGCAGTGCCCCTGAGCTCCATTTGTCGAGTCGCTTTTTTGGGAGCTGGCCGCCAAAGCGCAGGATTGCTTCAGGCCGTGTTCTGGTTCCGGGGGGCAGGCTGAGCCTGTGGTTCATTCTTCTTCCTGATGGGAAAATAGAGTGACCTGTGCCTGTCCCAACACCTAGAGCTAGTCTCTCATTGGTTCCCCCTCTTCCCGTTCATCCTCAGGCCAAATTGCGACCTGTACGAAACAGGAGGTTAAAGGTGCTGATTCTCCAAGTAGGGAGATGTTTAGTAGAGAGGCTGGAATGGCGAACCCGAGCCCAAGGAGAGGAGAAATGAGGTGCGTTGGAGAAACCTTTCCCGATCACACGGTGTACCATCTTCTGGGTTTCCCACGCATGTTTTCGATGTAGGAAGATGCCCTTGAACCTGGAGATTTGGGACCCACGGCATGGGTACCACGCAGTATGACTTTAAAGGGTCTGCGTTTGCTCACCCAAGCTCACCAATCCTCTGAGCCCCAAGAGTGTCCAGCCTTATGTCTCATCCAGCTGTGGGTCTAGATATGGCCAATCCAGGTTGCATCAGAGCCCCTGAACGGATTTTGTAAGAATTTCTCTCTCTTTCACTGTCTTTGTTTTATGGGTTTTTTTTTAAGTAATCTATTTTGATAATGGGGTTTAGCTGCTTTTCACTGCTGTGTTTATGCCGCTTTACACCCTCTTGATTCACTTCCAGAGAGATATCAATACATAGGTTTTAAGACTCTTACTAGTCAGATATATTCTTGGGCGGTGAATAGGGGCTGTTGAGTCCAGTTCACTGAGCAGGGGGTAGGTCTTGTCTATTACATATTTGGCTTGTGGAACGGTATCTGAGCTAATTTCAAACCCTTGTTTTATGCATCACCCCACCTCACCTTTCCCGTTAAGCAGCCATAGTGTGTTTTCTAAATGTGTGACTCTGTTCTGTTTTGTAATTCAGTTCAAGTGTAGCGATTTTGACATTCCCTCTATAAGTGATATCTTAGGATAAGTGTCTTTTTCTCTGTGACTTATTTCACTGAGAGTCATCGTACCTAAATCCACTCATCCTGCTGCTACTAGCCTTATGACATTGATTTCATGGCTGAGTGATATTCCATTGTGCCTAAGTACCACAACTTCTTTATCCATTTTTCTCTTTCCTGGGATATTGAAGGTGTACCGAAGTGGAGGTTCTTGGAAACAGAGCAGCCCTAAACTTTGGGGTGCCTGTGTCTTGTTGAGTTTTAGGTTTCCCGATTTATACGCCCATGAGTGGAAGTGCCCTATGCTCTCTAAGCTGTGCTTATTACATGTTCCAGGACACACCGTACACTTCTCCAGAGTGGCTGTTGGCAATTTACATCCCGCCCATCAGCGTAGCAAGGCTCCCATGTCTCCATGGCCTGTCCTGCATTTCTGGTTTTTACACTTTTTTCAGCATGGCCCTTTTGACCGATGGCAAGCGAGACTTCTTTGTAGCGCTGATTTGCCTTTCCGGCTTGCCTGGTTGGCCAAAAAGGGCGTATGCGTTTTTTCCTGAACATATTCAGGAAAAAACGCATACGCCCTTTTTGGCCAAGGGCATCATTGTCAACGCTTTGCCGCTTTTCATGTGCTTTCAAGGCGAGTCGAGTCTGCCTCCTGAAACCTGTTTCCTGCAATTCTGCCTTGCTTTCAAATCCTCCTCGTTGCCTTCCCTCAATATATTTGTGGACGAGAGTTATCATTTATAACTCTGCAGGTTTGTGAGTTGCAGTGCCCCTGAGCTCCATTTGTCGAGTCGCTTTTTTGGGAGCTGGCCGCCAAAGCGCAGGATTGCTTCAGGCCGTATTCTGGTTCCGGGGGGCAGGCTGAGCCTGTGGTTCATTCTTCTTCCTGATGGGAAAATAGAGTGACCTGTGCCTGTCCCAACACCTAGAGCTAGTCTCTCATTGGTTCCCCCTCTTCCCGTTCATCCTCAGGCCAAATTGCGACCTGTACGAAACAGGAGGTTAAAGGTGCTGATTCTCCAAGTAGGGAGATGGTTAGTAGAGCGGCTGGAATGGCGAACCCGAGCCCAAGGAGAGGAGAAATGAGGTGCGTTGGAGAAACCTTTCCCGATCACACGGTGTACCATCTTCTGGGTTTCCCACGCATGTTTTCGATGTAGGAAGATGCCCTTGAACCTGGAGATTTGGGACCCATGGCATGGGTACCACGCAGCATGACTTTAAAGGGTCTGCGTTTGCTCACCCAAGCTCACCAATCCTCTGAGCCCCAAGAGTGTCCAGCCTTATGTCTCATCCAGCTGTGGGTCTAGATATGGCCAATCCAGGTTGCATCAGAGCCCCAGAACGGATTTTGTAAGAATTTCTCTCTCTTTCACTGTCTTTGTTTTATGGGTTTTTTTTTAAGTAATCTATTTTGATAATGGGGTTTAGCTGCTTTTCACTGCTGTGTTTATGCCGCTTTACACCCTCTTGATTCACTTCCAGAGAGATATCAATACATAGGTTTTAAGACTCTTACTAGTCAGATATATTCTTGGGCGGTGAATAGGGGCTGTTGAGTCCAGTTCACTGAGCAGGGGGTAGGTCTTGTCTATTACATATTTGGCTTGTGGAACGGTATCTGAGCTAATTTCAAACCCTTGTTTTATGCATCACCCCACCTCACCTTTCCCGTTAAGCAGCCATAGTGTGTTTTCTAAATGTGTGACTCTGTTCTGTTTTGTAATTCAGTTCAAGTGTAGCGATTTTGACATTCCCTCTATAAGTGATATCTTAGGATAAGTGTCTTTTTCTCTGTGACTTATTTCACTGAGAGTCATCGTACCTAAATCCACTCATCCTGCTGCTACTAGCCTTATGACATTGATTTCATGGCTGAGTGATATTCCATTGTGCCTAAGTACCACAACTTCTTTATCCATTTTTCTCTTTCCTGGGATATTGAAGGTGTACCAAAGTGGAGGTTCTTGGAAACAGAGCAGCCCTAAACTTTGGGGTGCCTGTGTCTTGTTGATTTTTAGGTTTCCCGATTTATACGCCCATGAGTGGAAGTGCCCTATGCTCTCTAAGCTGTGCTTATTACATATTCCAGGACACACCGTACACTTCTCCAGAGTGGCTGTTGGCAATTTACATCCCGCCCATCAGCGTAGCAAGGCTCCCATGTCTCCATGGCCTGTCCTGCATTTCTGGTTTTTACACTTTTTTCAGCATGGCCCTTTTGACCGATGGCAAGCGAGACTTCTTTGTAGCGCTGATTTGCCTTTCCGGCTTGCCTGGTTGGCCAAAAAGGGCGTATGCGTTTTTTCCTGAACATATTCAGGAAAAAACGCATACGCCCTTTTTGGCCAAGGGCATCATTGTCAACGCTTTGCCGCTTTTCATGTGCTTTCAAGGCGAGTCGAGTCTGCCTCCTGAAACCTGTTTCCTGCAATTCTGCCTTGCTTTCAAATCCTCCTCGTTGCCTTCCCTCAATATATTTGTGGACGAGAGTTATCATTTATAACTCTGCAGGTTTGTGAGTTGCAGTGCCCCTGAGCTCCATTTGTCGAGTCGCTTTTTTGGGAGCTGGCCGCCAAAGCGCAGGATTGCTTCAGGCCGTGTTCTGGTTCCGGGGGGCAGGCTGAGCCTGTGGTTCATTCTTCTTCCTGATGGGAAAATAGAGTGACCTGTGCCTGTCCCAACACCTAGAGCTAGTCTCTCATTGGTTCCCCCTCTTCCCGTTCATCCTCAGGCCAAATTGCGACCTGTACGAAACAGGAGGTTAAAGGTGCTGATTCTCCAAGTAGGGAGATGGTTAGTAGAGCGGCTGGAATGGCGAACCCGAGCACAAGGAGAGGAGAAATGAGGTGCGTTGGAGAAACCTTTCCCGATCACACGGTGTACCATCTTCTGGGTTTCCCACGCATGTTTTCGATGTAGGAAGATGCCCTTGAACCTGGAGATTTGGGACCCATGGCATGGGTACCACGCAGCATGACTTTAAAGGGTCTGCGTTTGCTCACCCAAGCTCACCAATCCTCTGAGCCCCAAGAGTGTCCAGCCTTATGTCTCATCCAGGTGTGGGTCTAGATATGGCCAATCCAGGTTGCATCAGAGCCCCTGAACGGATTTTGTAAGAATTTCTCTCTCTTTCACTGTCTTTGTTTTATGGGGTTTTTTTTAAAGTAATCTATTTTGATAATGGGGTTTAGCTGCTTTTCACTGCTGTGTTTATGCCGCTTTACACCCTCTTGATTCACTTCCAGAGAGATATCAATACATAGGTTCTAAGACTCTTACTAGTCAGATATATTCTTGGGCGGTGAATAGGGGCTGTTGAGTCCAGTTCACTGAGCAGGGGGTAGGTCTTGTCTATTACATATTTGGCTTGTGGAACGGTATCTGAGCTAATTTCAAACCCTTGTTTTATGCATCACCCCACCTCACCTTTCCCGTTAAGCAGCCATAGTGTGTTTTCTAAATATGTGACTCTGTTCTGTTTTGTAATTCAGTTCAAGTGTAGCGATTTTGACATTCCCTCTATAAATGATATCTTAGGATAAGGGTCTTTTTCTCTGTGACTTATTTCACTGAGAGTCATCGTACCTAAATCCACTCATCCTGCTGCTACTAGCCTTATGACATTGATTTCATGGCTGAGTGATATTCCATTGTGCCTAAGTACCACAACTTCTTTATCCATTTTTCTCTTTCCTGGGATATTGAAGGTGTACCGAAGTGGAGGTTCTTGGAAACAGAGCAGCCCTAAACTTTGGGGTGCCTGTGTGTTGTTGATTTTTAGGTTTCCCGATTTATACGCCCATGAGTGGAAGTGCCCTATGCTCTCTAAGCTGTGCTTATTACATGTTCCAGGACACACCGTACACTTCTCCAGAGTGGCTGTTGGCAATTTACATCCCGCCCATCAGCGTAGCAAGGCTCCCATGTCTCCATGGCCTGTCCTGCATTTCTGGTTTTTACACTTTTTTCAGCATGGCCCTTTTGACCGATGGCAAGCGAGACTTCTTTGTAGCGCTGATTTGCCTTTCCGGCTTGCCTGGTTGGCCAAAAAGGGCGTATGCGTTTTTTCCTGAACATATTCAGGAAAAAACGCATACGCCCTTTTTGGCCAAGGGCATCATTGTCAACGCTTTGCCGCTTTTCATGTGCTTTCAAGGCGAGTCGAGTCTGCCTCCTGAAACCTGTTTCCTGCAATTCTGCCTTGCTTTCAAATCCTCCTCGTTGCCTTCCCTCAATATATTTGTGGACGAGAGTTATCATTTATAACTCTGCAGGTTTGTGAGTTGCAGTGCCCCTGAGCTCCATTTGTCGAGTCGCTTTTTTGGGAGCTGGCCGCCAAAGCGCAGGATTGCTTCAGGCCGTGTTCTGGTTCCGGGGGGCAGGCTGAGCCTGTGGTTCATTCTTCTTCCTGATGGGAAAATAGAGTGACCTGTGCCTGTCCCAACACCTAGAGCTAGTCTCTCATTGGTTCCCCCTCTTCCCGTTCATCCTCAGGCCAAATTGCGACCTGTACGAAACAGGAGGTTAAAGGTGCTGATTCTCCAAGTAGGGAGATGTTTAGTAGAGCGGCTGGAATGGCGAACCCGAGCCCAAGGAGAGGAGAAATGAGGTGCGTTGGAGAAACCTTTCCCGATCACACGGTGTACCATCTTCTGGGTTTCCCACGCATGTTTTCGATGTAGGAAGATGCCCTTGAACCTGGAGATTTGGGACCCACGGCATGGGTACCACGCAGTATGACTTTAAAGGGTCTGCGTTTGCTCACCCAAGCTCACCAATCCTCTGAGCCCCAAGAGTGTCCAGCCTTATGTCTCATCCAGCTGTGGGTCTAGATATGGCCAATCCAGGTTGCATCAGAGCCCCTGAACGGATTTTGTAAGAATTTCTCTCTCTTTCACTGTCTTTGTTTTATGGGTTTTTTTTTAAGTAATCTATTTTGATAATGGGGTTTAGCTGCTTTTCACTGCTGTGTTTATGCCGCTTTACACCCTCTTGATTCACTTCCAGAGAGATATCAATACATAGGTTTTAAGACTCTTACTAGTCAGATATATTCTTGGGCGGTGAATAGGGGCTGTTGAGTCCAGTTCAGTGAGCAGGGGGTAGGTCTTGTCTATTACATATTTGGCTTGTGGAACGGTATCTGAGCTAATTTCAAACCCTTGTTTTATGCATCACCCCACCTCACCTTTCCCGTTAAGCAGCCATAGTGTGTTTTCTAAATGTGTGACTCTGTTCTGTTTTGTAATTCAGTTCAAGTGTAGCGATTTTGACATTCCCTCTATAAGTGATATCTTAGGATAAGTGTCTTTTTCTCTGTGACTTATTTCACTGAGAGTCATCGTACCTAAATCCACTCATCCTGCTGCTACTAGCCTTATGACATTGATTTCATGGCTGAGTGATATTCCATTGTGCCTAAGTACCACAACTTCTTTATCCATTTTTCTCTTTCCTGGGATATTGAAGGTGTACCGAAGTGGAGGTTCTTGGAAACAGAGCAGCCCTAAACTTTGGGGTGCCTGTGTCTTGTTGATTTTTAGGTTTCCCGATTTATACGCCCATGAGTGGAAGTGCCCTATGCTCTCTAAGCTGTGCTTATTACATGTTCCAGGACACACCGTACACTTCTCCAGAGTGGCTGTTGGCAATTTACATCCCGCCCATCAGCGTAGCAAGGCTCCCATGTCTCCATGGCCTGTCCTGCATTTCTGGTTTTTACACTTTTTTCAGCATGGCCCTTTTGACCGATGGCAAGCGAGACTTCTTTGTAGCGCTGATTTGCCTTTCCGGCTTGCCTGGTTGGCCAAAAAGGGCGTATGCGTTTTTTCCTGAACATATTCAGGAAAAAACGCATACGCCCTTTTTGGCCAAGGGCATCATTGTCAACACTTTGCCGCTTTTCATGTGCTTTCAAGGCGAGTCGAGTCTGCCTCCTGAAACCTGTTTCCTGCAATTCTGCCTTGCTTTCAAATCCTCCTCGTTGCCTTCCCTCAATATATTTGTGGACGAGAGTTATCATTTATAACTCTGCAGGTTTGTGAGTTGCAGTGCCCCTGAGCTCCATTTGTCGAGTCGCTTTTTTGGGAGCTGGCCGCCAAAGCGCAGGATTGCTTCAGGCCGTATTCTGGTTCCGGGGGGCAGGCTGAGCCTGTGGTTCATTCTTCTTCCTGATGGGAAAATAGAGTGACCTGTGCCTGTCCCAACACCTAGAGCTAGTCTCTCATTGGTTCCCCCTCTTCCCGTTCATCCTCAGGCCAAATTGCGACCTGTACGAAACAGGAGGTTAAAGGTGCTGATTCTCCAAGTAGGGAGATGGTTAGTAGAGCGGCTGGAATGGCGAACCCGAGCACAAGGAGAGGAGAAATGAGGTGCGTTGGAGAAACCTTTCCCGATCACACGGTGTACCATCTTCTGGGTTTCCCACGCATGTTTTCGATGTAGGAAGATGCCCTTGAACCTGGAGATTTGGGACCCATGGCATGGGTACCACGCAGCATGACTTTAAAGGGTCTGCGTTTGCTCACCCAAGCTCACCAATCCTCTGAGCCCCAAGAGTGTCCAGCCTTATGTCTCATCCAGCTGTGGGTCTAGATATGGCCAATCCAGGTTGCATCAGAGCCCCTGAACGGATTTTGTAAGAATTTCTCTCTCTTTCACTGTCTTTGTTTTATGGGGTTTTTTTTAAAGTAATCTATTTTGATAATGGGGTTTAGCTGCTTTTCACTGCTGTGTTTATGCCGCTTTACACCCTCTTGATTCACTTCCAGAGAGATATCAATACATAGGTTCTAAGACTCTTACTAGTCAGATATATTCTTGGGCGGTGAATAGGGGCTGTTGAGTCCAGTTCACTGAGCAGGGGGTAGGTCTTGTCTATTACATATTTGGCTTGTGGAACGGTATCTGAGCTAATTTCAAACCCTTGTTTTATGCATCACCCCACCTCACCTTTCCCGTTAAGCAGCCATAGTGTGTTTTCTAAATGTGTGACTCTGTTCTGTTTTGTAATTCAGTTCAAGTGTAGCGATTTTGACATTCCCTCTATAAATGATATCTTAGGATAAGGGTCTTTTTCTCTGTGACTTATTTCACTGAGAGTCATCGTACCTAAATCCACTCATCCTGCTGCTACTAGCCTTATGACATTGATTTCATGGCTGAGTGATATTCCATTGTGCCTAAGTACCACAACTTCTTTATCCATTTTTCTCTTTCCTGGGATATTGAAGGTGTACCGAAGTGGAGGTTCTTGGAAACAGAGCAGCCCTAAACTTTGGGGTGCCTGTGTCTTGTTGAGTTTTAGGTTTCCCGATTTATACGCCCATGAGTGGAAGTGCCCTATGCTCTCTAAGCTGTGCTTATTACATGTTCCAGGACACACCGTACACTTCTCCAGAGTTGCTGTTGGCAATTTACATCCCGCCCATCAGCGTAGCAAGGCTCCCATGTCTCCATGGCCTGTCCTGCATTTCTGGTTTTTACACTTTTTTCAGCATGGCCCTTTTGACCGATGGCAAGCGAGACTTCTTTGTAGCGCTGATTTGCCTTTCCGGCTTGCCTGGTTGGCCAAAAAGGGCGTATGCGTTTTTTCCTGAACATATTCAGGAAAAAACGCATACGCCCTTTTTGGCCAAGGGCATCATTGTCAACGCTTTGCTGCTTTTCATGTGCTTTCAAGGCGAGTCGAGTCTGCCTCCTGAAACCTGTTTCCTGCAATTCTGCCTTGCTTTCAAATCCTCCTCGTTGCCTTCCCTCAATATATTTGTGGACGAGAGTTATCATTTATAACTCTGCAGGTTTGTGAGTTGCAGTGCCCCTGAGCTCCATTTGTCGAGTCGCTTTTTTGGGAGCTGGCCGCCAAAGCGCAGGATTGCTTCAGGCCGTGTTCTGGTTCCGGGGGGCAGGCTGAGCCTGTGGTTCATTCTTCTTCCTGATGGGAAAATAGAGTGACCTGTGCCTGTCCCAACACCTAGAGCTAGTCTCTCATTGGTTCCCCCTCTTCCCGTTCATCCTCAGGCCAAATTGCGACCTGTACGAAACAGGAGGTTAAAGGTGCTGATTCTCCAAGTAGGGAGATGGTTAGTAGAGCGGCTGGAATGGCGAACCCGAGCCCAAGGAGAGGAGAAATGAGGTGCGTTGGAGAAACCTTTCCCGATCACACGGTGTACCATCTTCTGGGTTTCCCACGCATGTTTTCGATGTAGGAAGATGCCCTTGAACCTGGAGATTTGGGACCCACGGCATGGGTACCACGCAGTATGACTTTAAAGGGTCTGCGTTTGCTCACCCAAGCTGACCAATCCTCTCAGCCCCAAGAGTGTCCAGCCTTATGTCTCATCCAGCTGTGGGTCTAGATATGGCCAATCCAGGTTGCATCAGAGCCCCTGAACGGATTTTGTAAGAATTTCTCTCTCTTTCACTGTCTTTGTTTTATGGGTTTTTTTTAAAGTAATCTATTTTGATAATGGGGTTTAGCTGCTTTTTACTGCTGTGTTTATGCCGCTTTACACCCTCTTGATTCACTTCCAGAGAGATATCAATACATAGGTTTTAAGACTCTTACTAGTCAGATATATTCTTGGGCGGTGAATAGGGGCTGTTGAGTCCAGTTCAGTGAGCAGGGGGTAGGTCTTGTCTATTACATATTTGGCTTGTGGAACGGTATCTGAGCTAATTTCAAACCCTTGTTTTATGCATCACCCCACCTCACCTTTCCCGTTAAGCAGCCATAGTGTGTTTTCTAAATGTGTGACTCTGTTCTGTTTTGTAATTCAGTTCAAGTGTAGCGATTTTGACATTCCATCTATAAGTGATATCTTAGGATAAGTGTCTTTTTCTCTGTGACTTATTTCACTGAGAGTCATCGTACCTAAATCCACTCATCCTGCTGCTACTAGCCTTATGACATTGATTTCATGGCTGAGTGATATTCCATTGTGCCTAAGTACCACAACTTCTTTATCCATTTTTCTCTTTCCTGGGATATTGAAGGTGTACCGAAGTGGAGGTTCTTGGAAACAGAGCAGCCCTAAACTTTGGGGTGCCTGTGTCTTGTTGAGTTTTAGGTTTCCCGATTTATACGCCCATGAGTGGAAGTGCCCTATGCTCTCTAAGCTGTGCTTATTACATGTTCCAGGACACACTGTACACTTCTCCAGAGTGGCTGTTGGCAATTTACATCCCGCCCATCAGCGTAGCAAGGCTCCCATGTCTCCATGGCCTGTCCTGCATTTCTGGTTTTTACACTTTTTTCAGCATGGCCCTTTTGACCGATGGCAAGCGAGACTTCTTTGTAGCGCTGATTTGCCTTTCCGGCTTGCCTGGTTGGCCAAAAAGGGCGTATGCGTTTTTTCCTGAACATATTCAGGAAAAAACGCATACGCCCTTTTTGGCCAAGGGCATCATTGTCAACGCTTTGCCGCTTTTCATGTGCTTTCAAGGCGAGTCGAGTCTGCCTCCTGAAACCTGTTTCCTGCAATTCTGCCTTGCTTTCAAATCCTCCTCGTTGCCTTCCCTCAATATATTTGTGGACGAGAGTTATCATTTATAACTCTGCAGGTTTGTGAGTTGCAGTGCCCCTGAGCTCCATTTGTCGAGTCGCTTTTTTGGGAGCTGGCCGCCAAAGCGCAGGATTGCTTCAGGCCGTGTTCTGGTTCCGGGGGGCAGGCTGAGCCTGTGGTTCATTCTTCTTCCTGATGGGAAAATAGAGTGACCTGTGCCTGTCCCAACACCTAGAGCTAGTCTCTCATTGGTTCCCCCTCTTCCCGTTCATCCTCAGGCCAAATTGCGACCTGTACGAAACAGGAGGTTAAAGGTGCTGATTCTCCAAGTAGGGAGATGGTTAGTAGAGCGGCTGGAATGGCGAACCCGAGCACAAGGAGAGGAGAAATGAGGTGCGTTGGAGAAACCTTTCCCGATCACACGGTGTACCATCTTCTGGGTTTCCCACGCATGTTTTCGATGTAGGAAGATGCCCTTGAACCTGGAGATTTGGGACCCATGGCATGGGTACCACGCAGCATGACTTTAAAGGGTCTGCGTTTGCTCACCCAAGCTCACCAATCCTCTGAGCCCCAAGAGTGTCCAGCCTTATGTCTCATCCAGCTGTGGGTCTAGATATGGCCAATCCAGGTTGCATCAGAGCCCCTGAACGGATTTTGTAAGAATTTCTCTCTCTTTCACTGTCTTTGTTTTATGGGGTTTTTTTTAAAGTAATCTATTTTGATAATGGGGTTTAGCTGCTTTTCACTGCTGTGTTTATGCCGCTTTACACCCTCTTGATTCACTTCCAGAGAGATATCAATACATAGGTTTTAAGACTCTTACTAGTCAGATATATTCTTGGGCGGTGAATAGGGGCTGTTGAGTCCAGTTCAGTGAGCAGGGGGTAGGTCTTGTCTATTACATATTTGGCTTGTGGAACGGTATCTGAGCTAATTTCAAACCCTTGTTTTATGCATCACCCCACCTCACCTTTCCCGTTAAGCAGCCATAGTGTGTTTTCTAAATGTGTGACTCTGTTCTGTTTTGTAATTCAGTTCAAGTGTAGCGATTTTGACATTCCATCTATAAGTGATATCTTAGGATAAGTGTCTTTTTCTCTGTGACTTATTTCACTGAGAGTCATCGTACCTAAATCCACTCATCCTGCTGCTACTAGCCTTATGACATTGATTTCATGGCTGAGTGATATTCCATTGTGCCTAAGTACCACAACTTCTTTATCCATTTTTCTCTTTCCTGGGATATTGAAGGTGTACCGAAGTGGAGGTTCTTGGAAACAGAGCAGCCCTAAACTTTGGGGTGCCTGTGTCTTGTTGAGTTTTAGGTTTCCCGATTTATACGCCCATGAGTGGAAGTGCCCTATGCTCTCTAAGCTGTGCTTATTACATGTTCCAGGACACACTGTACACTTCTCCAGAGTGGCTGTTGGCAATTTACATCCCGCCCATCAGCGTAGCAAGGCTCCCATGTCTCCATGGCCTGTCCTGCATTTCTGGTTTTTACACTTTTTTCAGCATGGCCCTTTTGACCGATGGCAAGCGAGACTTCTTTGTAGCGCTGATTTGCCTTTCCGGCTTGCCTGGTTGGCCAAAAAGGGCGTATGCGTTTTTTCCTGAACATATTCAGGAAAAAACGCATACGCCCTTTTTGGCCAAGGGCATCATTGTCAACGCTTTGCCGCTTTTCATGTGCTTTCAAGGCGAGTCGAGTCTGCCTCCTGAAACCTGTTTCCTGCAATTCTGCCTTGCTTTCAAATCCTCCTCGTTGCCTTCCCTCAATATATTTGTGGACGAGAGTTATCATTTATAACTCTGCAGGTTTGTGAGTTGCAGTGCCCCTGAGCTCCATTTGTCGAGTCGCTTTTTTGGGAGCTGGCCGCCAAAGCGCAGGATTGCTTCAGGCCGTATTCTGGTTCCGGGGGGCAGGCTGAGCCTGTGGTTCATTCTTCTTCCTGATGGGAAAATAGAGTGACCTGTGCCTGTCCCAACACCTAGAGCTAGTCTCTCATTGGTTCCCCCTCTTCCCGTTCATCCTCAGGCCAAATTGCGACCTGTACGAAACAGGAGGTTAAAGGTGCTGATTCTCCAAGTAGGGAGATGGTTAGTAGAGCGGCTGGAATGGCGAACCCGAGCACAAGGAGAGGAGAAATGAGGTGCGTTGGAGAAACCTTTCCCGATCACACGGTGTACCATCTTCTGGGTTTCCCACGCATGTTTTCGATGTAGGAAGATGCCCTTGAACCTGGAGATTTGGGACCCATGGCATGGGTACCACGCAGCATGACTTTAAAGGGTCTGCGTTTGCTCACCCAAGCTCACCAATCCTCTGAGCCCCAAGAGTGTCCAGCCTTATGTCTCATCCAGCTGTGGGTCTAGATATGGCCAATCCAGGTTGCATCAGAGCCCCTGAACGGATTTTGTAAGAATTTCTCTCTCTTTCACTGTCTTTGTTTTATGGGGTTTTTTTTAAAGTAATCTATTTTGATAATGGGGTTTAGCTGCTTTTCACTGCTGTGTTTATGCCGCTTTACACCCTCTTGATTCACTTCCAGAGAGATATCAATACATAGGTTTTAAGACTCTTACTAGTCAGATATATTCTTGGGCGGTGAATAGGGGCTGTTGAGTCCAGTTCAGTGAGCAGGGGGTAGGTCTTGTCTATTACATATTTGGCTTGTGGAACGGTATCTGAGCTAATTTCAAACCCTTGTTTTATGCATCACCCCACCTCACCTTTCCCGTTAAGCAGCCATAGTGTGTTTTCTAAATGTGTGACTCTGTTCTGTTTTGTAATTCAGTTCAAGTGTAGCGATTTTGACATTCCATCTATAAGTGATATCTTAGGATAAGTGTCTTTTTCTCTGTGACTTATTTCACTGAGAGTCATCGTACCTAAATCCACTCATCCTGCTGCTACTAGCCTTATGACATTGATTTCATGGCTGAGTGATATTCCATTGTGCCTAAGTACCACAACTTCTTTATCCATTTTTCTCTTTCCTGGGATATTGAAGGTGTACCGAAGTGGAGGTTCTTGGAAACAGAGCAGCCCTAAACTTTGGGGTGCCTGTGTCTTGTTGAGTTTTAGGTTTCCCGATTTATACGCCCATGAGTGGAAGTGCCCTATGCTCTCTAAGCTGTGCTTATTACATGTTCCAGGACACACTGTACACTTCTCCAGAGTGGCTGTTGGCAATTTACATCCCGCCCATCAGCGTAGCAAGGCTCCCATGTCTCCATGGCCTGTCCTGCATTTCTGGTTTTTACACTTTTTTCAGCATGGCCCTTTTGACCGATGGCAAGCGAGACTTCTTTGTAGCGCTGATTTGCCTTTCCGGCTTGCCTGGTTGGCCAAAAAGGGCGTATGCGTTTTTTCCTGAACATATTCAGGAAAAAACGCATACGCCCTTTTTGGCCAAGGGCATCATTGTCAACGCTTTGCCGCTTTTCATGTGCTTTCAAGGCGAGTCGAGTCTGCCTCCTGAAACCTGTTTCCTGCAATTCTGCCTTGCTTTCAAATCCTCCTCGTTGCCTTCCCTCAATATATTTGTGGACGAGAGTTATCATTTATAACTCTGCAGGTTTGTGAGTTGCAGTGCCCCTGAGCTCCATTTGTCGAGTCGCTTTTTTGGGAGCTGGCCGCCAAAGCGCAGGATTGCTTCAGGCCGTATTCTGGTTCCGGGGGGCAGGCTGAGCCTGTGGTTCATTCTTCTTCCTGATGGGAAAATAGAGTGACCTGTGCCTGTCCCAACACCTAGAGCTAGTCTCTCATTGGTTCCCCCTCTTCCCGTTCATCCTCAGGCCAAATTGCGACCTGTACGAAACAGGAGGTTAAAGGTGCTGATTCTCCAAGTAGGGAGATGGTTAGTAGAGCGGCTGGAATGGCGAACCCGAGCACAAGGAGAGGAGAAATGAGGTGCGTTGGAGAAACCTTTCCCGATCACACGGTGTACCATCTTCTGGGTTTCCCACGCATGTTTTCGATGTAGGAAGATGCCCTTGAACCTGGAGATTTGGGACCCATGGCATGGGTACCACGCAGCATGACTTTAAAGGGTCTGCGTTTGCTCACCCAAGCTCACCAATCCTCTGAGCCCCAAGAGTGTCCAGCCTTATGTCTCATCCAGCTGTGGGTCTAGATATGGCCAATCCAGGTTGCATCAGAGCCCCTGAACGGATTTTGTAAGAATTTCTCTCTCTTTCACTGTCTTTGTTTTATGGGGTTTTTTTTAAAGTAATCTATTTTGATAATGGGGTTTAGCTGCTTTTCACTGCTGTGTTTATGCCGCTTTACACCCTCTTGATTCACTTCCAGAGAGATATCAATACATAGGTTCTAAGACTCTTACTAGTCAGATATATTCTTGGGCGGTGAATAGGGGCTGTTGAGTCCAGTTCACTGAGCAGGGGGTAGGTCTTGTCTATTACATATTTGGCTTGTGGAACGGTATCTGAGCTAATTTCAAACCCTTGTTTTATGCATCACCCCACCTCACCTTTCCCGTTAAGCAGCCATAGTGTGTTTTCTAAATATGTGACTCTGTTCTGTTTTGTAATTCAGTTCAAGTGTAGCGATTTTGACATTCCCTCTATAAATGATATCTTAGGATAAGGGTCTTTTTCTCTGTGACTTATTTCACTGAGAGTCATCGTACCTAAATCCACTCATCCTGCTGCTACTAGCCTTATGACATTGATTTCATGGCTGAGTGATATTCCATTGTGCCTAAGTACCACAACTTCTTTATCCATTTTTCTCTTTCCTGGGATATTGAAGGTGTACCGAAGTGGAGGTTCTTGGAAACAGAGCAGCCCTAAACTTTGGGGTGCCTGTGTCTTGTTGAGTTTTAGGTTTCCCGATCTATACGCCCATGAGTGGAAGTGCCCTATGCTCTCTAAGCTGTGCTTATTACATATTCCAGGACACACCGTACACTTCTCCAGAGTGGCTGTTGGCAATTTACATCCCGCCCATCAGCGTAGCAAGGCTCCCATGTCTCCATGGCCTGTCCTGCATTTCTGGTTTTTACACTTTTTTCAGCATGGCCCTTTTGACCGATGGCAAGCGAGACTTCTTTGTAGCGCTGATTTGCCTTTCCGGCTTGCCTGGTTGGCCAAAAAGGGCGTATGCGTTTTTTCCTGAACATATTCAGGAAAAAACGCATACGCCCTTTTTGGCCAAGGGCATCATTGTCAACGCTTTGCCGCTTTTCATGTGCTTTCAAGGCGAGTCGAGTCTGCCTCCTGAAACCTGTTTCCTGCAATTCTGCCTTGCTTTCAAATCCTCCTCGTTGCCTTCCCTCAATATATTTGTGGACGAGAGTTATCATTTATAACTCTGCCGGTTTGTGAGTTGCAGTGCCCCTGAGCTCCATTTGTCGAGTCGCTTTTTTGGGAGCTGGCCGCCAAAGCGCAGGATTGCTTCAGGCCGTGTTCTGGTTCCGGGGGGCAGGCTGAGCCTGTGGTTCATTCTTCTTCCTGATGGGAAAATAGAGTGACCTGTGCCTGTCCCAACACCTAGAGCTAGTCTCTCATTGGTTCCCCCTCTTCCCGTTCATCCTCAGGCCAAATTGCGACCTGTACGAAACAGGAGGTTAAAGGTGCTGATTCTCCAAGTAGGGAGATGTTTAGTAGAGCGGCTGGAATGGCGAACCCGAGCACAAGGAGAGGAGAAATGAGGTGCGTTGGATAAACCTTTCCCGATCACACGGTGTACCATCTTCTGGGTTTCCCACGCATGTTTTCGATGTAGGAAGATGCCCTTGAATCTGGAGATTTGGGACCCACGGCATGGGTACCACGCAGTATGACTTTAAAGGGTCTGCGTTTGCTCACCCAAGCTCACCAATCCTCTGAGCCCCAAGAGTGTCCAGCCTTATGTCTCATCCAGCTGTGGGTCTAGATATGGCCAATCCAGGTTGCATCCGAGCCCCTGAACGGATTTTGTAAGAATTTCTCTCTCTTTCACTGTCTTTGTTTTATGGGTTTTTTTTTAAGTAATCTATTTTGATAATGGGGTTTAGCTGCTTTTCACTGCTGTGTTTATGCCGCTTTACACCCTCTTGATTCACTTCCAGAGAGATATCAATACATAGGTTTTAAGACTCTTACTAGTCAGATATATTCTTGGGCGGTGAATAGGGGCTGTTGAGTCCAGTTCAGTGAGCAGGGGGTAGGTCTTGTCTATTACATATTTGGCTTGTGGAACGGTATCTGAGCTAATTTCAAACCCTTGTTTTATGCATCACCCCACCTCACCTTTCCCGTTAAGCAGCCATAGTGTGTTTTCTAAATGTGTGACTCTGTTCTGTTTTGTAATTCAGTTCAAGTGTAGCGATTTTGACATTCCCTCTATAAGTGATATCTTAGGATAAGTGTCTTTTTCTCTGTGACTTATTTCACTGAGAGTCATCGTACCTAAATCCACTCATCCTGCTGCTACTAGCCTTATGACATTGATTTCATGGCTGAGTGATATTCCATTGTGCCTAAGTACCACAACTTCTTTATCCATTTTTCTCTTTCCTGGGATATTGAAGGTGTACCGAAGTGGAGGTTCTTGGAAACAGAGCAGCCCTAAACTTTGGGGTGCCTGTGTCTTGTTGATTTTTAGGTTTCCCGATTTATACGCCCATGAGTGGAAGTGCCCTATGCTCTCTAAGCTGTGCTTATTACATGTTCCAGGACACACCGTACACTTCTCCAGAGTGGCTGTTGGCAATTTACATCCCGCCCATCAGCGTAGCAAGGCTCCCATGTCTCCATGGCCTGTCCTGCATTTCTGGTTTTTACACTTTTTTCAGCATGGCCCTTTTGACCGATGGCAAGCGAGACTTCTTTGTAGCGCTGATTTGCCTTTCCGGCTTGCCTGGTTGGCCAAAAAGGGCGTATGCGTTTTTTCCTGAACATATTCAGGAAAAAACGCATACGCCCTTTTTGGCCAAGGGCATCATTGTCAACGCTTTGCCGCTTTTCATGTGCTTTCAAGGCGAGTCGAGTCTGCCTCCTGAAACCTGTTTCCTGCAATTCTGCCTTGCTTTCAAATCCTCCTCGTTGCCTTCCCTCAATATATTTGTGGACGAGAGTTATCATTTATAACTCTGCAGGTTTGTGAGTTGCAGTGCCCCTGAGCTCCATTTGTCGAGTCGCTTTTTTGGGAGCTGGCCGCCAAAGCGCAGGATTGCTTCAGGCCGTATTCTGGTTCCGGGGGGCAGGCTGAGCCTGTGGTTCATTCTTCTTCCTGATGGGAAAATAGAGTGACCTGTGCCTGTCCCAACACCTAGAGCTAGTCTCTCATTGGTTCCCCCTCTTCCCGTTCATCCTCAGGCCAAATTGCGACCTGTACGAAACAGGAGGTTAAAGGTGCTGATTCTCCAAGTAGGGAGATGGTTAGTAGAGCGGCTGGAATGGCGAACCCGAGCACAAGGAGAGGAGAAATGAGGTGCGTTGGAGAAACCTTTCCCGATCACACGGTGTACCATCTTCTGGGTTTCCCACGCATGTTTTCGATGTAGGAAGATGCCCTTGAACCTGGAGATTTGGGACCCATGGCATGGGTACCACGCAGCATGACTTTAAAGGGTCTGCGTTTGCTCACCCAAGCTCACCAATCCTCTGAGCCCCAAGAGTGTCCAGCCTTATGTCTCATCCAGCTGTGGGTCTAGATATGGCCAATCCAGGTTGCATCAGAGCCCCTGAACGGATTTTGTAAGAATTTCTCTCTCTTTCACTGTCTTTGTTTTATGGGGTTTTTTTTTAAGTAATCTATTTTGATAATGGGGTTTAGCTGCTTTTCACTGCTGTGTTTATGCCGCTTTACACCCTCTTGATTCACTTCCAGAGAGATATCAATACATAGGTTCTAAGACTCTTACTAGTCAGATATATTCTTGGGCGGTGAATAGGGGCTGTTGAGTCCAGTTCACTGAGCAGGGGGTAGGTCTTGTCTATTACATATTTGGCTTGTGGAACGGTATCTGAGCTAATTTCAAACCCTTGTTTTATGCATCACCCCACCTCACCTTTCCCGTTAAGCAGCCATAGTGTGTTTTCTAAATGTGTGACTCTGTTCTGTTTTGTAATTCAGTTCAAGTGTAGCGATTTTGACATTCCCTCTATAAATGATATCTTAGGATAAGGGTCTTTTTCTCTGTGACTTATTTCACTGAGAGTCATCGTACCTAAATCCACTCATCCTGCTGCTACTAGCCTTATGACATTGATTTCATGGCTGAGTGATATTCCATTGTGCCTAAGTACCACAACTTCTTTATCCATTTTTCTCTTTCCTGGGATATTGAAGGTGTACCGAAGTGGAGGTTCTTGGAAACAGAGCAGCCCTAAACTTTGGGGTGCCTGTGTCTTGTTGAGTTTTAGGTTTCCCGATTTATACGCCCATGAGTGGAAGTGCCCTATGCTCTCTAAGCTGTGCTTATTACATGTTCCAGGACACACCGTACACTTCTCCAGAGTGGCTGTTGGCAATTTACATCCCGCCCATCAGCGTAGCAAGGCTCCCATGTCTCCATGGCCTGTCCTGCATTTCTGGTTTTTACACTTTTTTCAGCATGGCCCTTTTGACCGATGGCAAGCGAGACTTCTTTGTAGCGCTGATTTGCCTTTCCGGCTTGCCTGGTTGGCCAAAAAGGGCGTATGCGTTTTTTCCTGAACATATTCAGGAAAAAACGCATACGCCCTTTTTGGCCAAGGGCATCATTGTCAACGCTTTGCTGCTTTTCATGTGCTTTCAAGGCGAGTCGAGTCTGCCTCCTGAAACCTGTTTCCTGCAATTCTGCCTTGCTTTCAAATCCTCCTCGTTGCCTTCCCTCAATATATTTGTGGACGAGAGTTATCATTTATAACTCTGCAGGTTTGTGAGTTGCAGTGCCCCTGAGCTCCATTTGTCGAGTCGCTTTTTTGGGAGCTGGCCGCCAAAGCGCAGGATTGCTTCAGGCCGTGTTCTGGTTCCGGGGGGCAGGCTGAGCCTGTGGTTCATTCTTCTTCCTGATGGGAAAATAGAGTGACCTGTGCCTGTCCCAACACCTAGAGCTAGTCTCTCATTGGTTCCCCCTCTTCCCGTTCATCCTCAGGCCAAATTGCGACCTGTACGAAACAGGAGGTTAAAGGTGCTGATTCTCCAAGTAGGGAGATGTTTAGTAGAGAGGCTGGAATGGCGAACCCGAGCCCAAGGAGAGGAGAAATGAGGTGCGTTGGAGAAACCTTTCCCGATCACACGGTGTACCATCTTCTGGGTTTCCCACGCATGTTTTCGATGTAGGAAGATGCCCTTGAACCTGGAGATTTGGGACCCACGGCATGGGTACCACGCAGTATGACTTTAAAGGGTCTGCGTTTGCTCACCCAAGCTCACCAATCCTCTGAGCCCCAAGAGTGTCCAGCCTTATGTCTCATCCAGCTGTGGGTCTAGATATGGCCAATCCAGGTTGCATCAGAGCCCCTGAACGGATTTTGTAAGAATTTCTCTCTCTTTCACTGTCTTTGTTTTATGGGTTTTTTTTTAAGTAATCTATTTTGATAATGGGGTTTAGCTGCTTTTCACTGCTGTGTTTATGCCGCTTTACACCCTCTTGATTCACTTCCAGAGAGATATCAATACATAGGTTTTAAGACTCTTACTAGTCAGATATATTCTTGGGCGGTGAATAGGGGCTGTTGAGTCCAGTTCACTGAGCAGGGGGTAGGTCTTGTCTATTACATATTTGGCTTGTGGAACGGTATCTGAGCTAATTTCAAACCCTTGTTTTATGCATCACCCCACCTCACCTTTCCCGTTAAGCAGCCATAGTGTGTTTTCTAAATGTGTGACTCTGTTCTGTTTTGTAATTCAGTTCAAGTGTAGCGATTTTGACATTCCCTCTATAAGTGATATCTTAGGATAAGTGTCTTTTTCTCTGTGACTTATTTCACTGAGAGTCATCGTACCTAAATCCACTCATCCTGCTGCTACTAGCCTTATGACATTGATTTCATGGCTGAGTGATATTCCATTGTGCCTAAGTACCACAACTTCTTTATCCATTTTTCTCTTTCCTGGGATATTGAAGGTGTACCGAAGTGGAGGTTCTTGGAAACAGAGCAGCCCTAAACTTTGGGGTGCCTGTGTCTTGTTGAGTTTTAGGTTTCCCGATTTATACGCCCATGAGTGGAAGTGCCCTATGCTCTCTAAGCTGTGCTTATTACATGTTCCAGGACACACCGTACACTTCTCCAGAGTGGCTGTTGGCAATTTACATCCCGCCCATCAGCGTAGCAAGGCTCCCATGTCTCCATGGCCTGTCCTGCATTTCTGGTTTTTACACTTTTTTCAGCATGGCCCTTTTGACCGATGGCAAGCGAGACTTCTTTGTAGCGCTGATTTGCCTTTCCGGCTTGCCTGGTTGGCCAAAAAGGGCGTATGCGTTTTTTCCTGAACATATTCAGGAAAAAACGCATACGCCCTTTTTGGCCAAGGGCATCATTGTCAACGCTTTGCCGCTTTTCATGTGCTTTCAAGGCGAGTCGAGTCTGCCTCCTGAAACCTGTTTCCTGCAATTCTGCCTTGCTTTCAAATCCTCCTCGTTGCCTTCCCTCAATATATTTGTGGACGAGAGTTATCATTTATAACTCTGCAGGTTTGTGAGTTGCAGTGCCCCTGAGCTCCATTTGTCGAGTCGCTTTTTTGGGAGCTGGCCGCCAAAGCGCAGGATTGCTTCAGGCCGTATTCTGGTTCCGGGGGGCAGGCTGAGCCTGTGGTTCATTCTTCTTCCTGATGGGAAAATAGAGTGACCTGTGCCTGTCCCAACACCTAGAGCTAGTCTCTCATTGGTTCCCCCTCTTCCCGTTCATCCTCAGGCCAAATTGCGACCTGTACGAAACAGGAGGTTAAAGGTGCTGATTCTCCAAGTAGGGAGATGGTTAGTAGAGCGGCTGGAATGGCGAACCCGAGCCCAAGGAGAGGAGAAATGAGGTGCGTTGGAGAAACCTTTCCCGATCACACGGTGTACCATCTTCTGGGTTTCCCACGCATGTTTTCGATGTAGGAAGATGCCCTTGAACCTGGAGATTTGGGACCCATGGCATGGGTACCACGCAGCATGACTTTAAAGGGTCTGCGTTTGCTCACCCAAGCTCACCAATCCTCTGAGCCCCAAGAGTGTCCAGCCTTATGTCTCATCCAGCTGTGGGTCTAGATATGGCCAATCCAGGTTGCATCAGAGCCCCAGAACGGATTTTGTAAGAATTTCTCTCTCTTTCACTGTCTTTGTTTTATGGGTTTTTTTTTAAGTAATCTATTTTGATAATGGGGTTTAGCTGCTTTTCACTGCTGTGTTTATGCCGCTTTACACCCTCTTGATTCACTTCCAGAGAGATATCAATACATAGGTTTTAAGACTCTTACTAGTCAGATATATTCTTGGGCGGTGAATAGGGGCTGTTGAGTCCAGTTCAGTGAGCAGGGGGTAGGTCTTGTCTATTACATATTTGGCTTGTGGAACGGTATCTGAGCTAATTTCAAACCCTTGTTTTATGCATCACCCCACCTCACCTTTCCCGTTAAGCAGCCATAGTGTGTTTTCTAAATGTGTGACTCTGTTCTGTTTTGTAATTCAGTTCAAGTGTAGCGATTTTGACATTCCCTCTATAAGTGATATCTTAGGATAAGTGTCTTTTTCTCTGTGACTTATTTCACTGAGAGTCATCGTACCTAAATCCACTCATCCTGCTGCTACTAGCCTTATGACATTGATTTCATGGCTGAGTGATATTCCATTGTGCCTAAGTACCACAACTTCTTTATCCATTTTTCTCTTTCCTGGGATATTGAAGGTGTACCGAAGTGGAGGTTCTTGGAAACAGAGCAGCCCTAAACTTTGGGGTGCCTGTGTCTTGTTGATTTTTAGGTTTCCCGATTTATACGCCCATGAGTGGAAGTGCCCTATGCTCTCTAAGCTGTGCTTATTACATGTTCCAGGACACACCGTACACTTCTCCAGAGTGGCTGTTGGCAATTTACATCCCGCCCATCAGCGTAGCAAGGCTCCCATGTCTCCATGGCCTGTCCTGCATTTCTGGTTTTTACACTTTTTTCAGCATGGCCCTTTTGACCGATGGCAAGCGAGACTTCTTTGTAGCGCTGATTTGCCTTTCCGGCTTGCCTGGTTGGCCAAAAAGGGCGTATGCGTTTTTTCCTGAACATATTCAGGAAAAAACGCATACGCCCTTTTTGGCCAAGGGCATCATTGTCAACGCTTTGCCGCTTTTCATGTGCTTTCAAGGCGAGTCGAGTCTGCCTCCTGAAACCTGTTTCCTGCAATTCTGCCTTGCTTTCAAATCCTCCTCGTTGCCTTCCCTCAATATATTTGTGGACGAGAGTTATCATTTATAACTCTGCAGGTTTGTGAGTTGCAGTGCCCCTGAGCTCCATTTGTCGAGTCGCTTTTTTGGGAGCTGGCCGCCAAAGCGCAGGATTGCTTCAGGCCGTGTTCTGGTTCCGGGGGGCAGGCTGAGCCTGTGGTTCATTCTTCTTCCTGATGGGAAAATAGAGTGACCTGTGCCTGTCCCAACACCTAGAGCTAGTCTCTCATTGGTTCCCCCTCTTCCCGTTCATCCTCAGGCCAAATTGCGACCTGTACGAAACAGGAGGTTAAAGGTGCTGATTCTCCAAGTAGGGAGATGGTTAGTAGAGCGGCTGGAATGGCGAACCCGAGCACAAGGAGAGGAGAAATGAGGTGCGTTGGAGAAACCTTTCCCGATCACACGGTGTACCATCTTCTGGGTTTCCCACGCATGTTTTCGATGTAGGAAGATGCCCTTGAACCTGGAGATTTGGGACCCATGGCATGGGTACCACGCAGCATGACTTTAAAGGGTCTGCGTTTGCTCACCCAAGCTCACCAATCCTCTGAGCCCCAAGAGTGTCCAGCCTTATGTCTCATCCAGGTGTGGGTCTAGATATGGCCAATCCAGGTTGCATCAGAGCCCCTGAACGGATTTTGTAAGAATTTCTCTCTCTTTCACTGTCTTTGTTTTATGGGGTTTTTTTTAAAGTAATCTATTTTGATAATGGGGTTTAGCTGCTTTTCACTGCTGTGTTTATGCCGCTTTACACCCTCTTGATTCACTTCCAGAGAGATATCAATACATAGGTTCTAAGACTCTTACTAGTCAGATATATTCTTGGGCGGTGAATAGGGGCTGTTGAGTCCAGTTCACTGAGCAGGGGGTAGGTCTTGTCTATTACATATTTGGCTTGTGGAACGGTATCTGAGCTAATTTCAAACCCTTGTTTTATGCATCACCCCACCTCACCTTTCCCGTTAAGCAGCCATAGTCTGTTTTCTAAATATGTGACTCTGTTCTGTTTTGTAATTCAGTTCAAGTGTAGCGATTTTGACATTCCCTCTATAAATGATATCTTAGGATAAGGGTCTTTTTCTCTGTGACTTATTTCACTGAGAGTCATCGTACCTAAATCCACTCATCCTGCTGCTACTAGCCTTATGACATTGATTTCATGGCTGAGTGATATTCCATTGTGCCTAAGTACCACAACTTCTTTATCCATTTTTCTCTTTCCTGGGATATTGAAGGTGTACCGAAGTGGAGGTTCTTGGAAACAGAGCAGCCCTAAACTTTGGGGTGCCTGTGTCTTGTTGATTTTTAGGTTTCCCGATTTATACGCCCATGAGTGGAAGTGCCCTATGCTCTCTAAGCTGTGCTTATTACATGTTCCAGGACACACCGTACACTTCTCCAGAGTGGCTGTTGGCAATTTACATCCCGCCCATCAGCGTAGCAAGGCTCCCATGTCTCCATGGCCTGTCCTGCATTTCTGGTTTTTACACTTTTTTCAGCATGGCCCTTTTGACCGATGGCAAGCGAGACTTCTTTGTAGCGCTGATTTGCCTTTCCGGCTTGCCTGGTTGGCCAAAAAGGGCGTATGCGTTTTTTCCTGAACATATTCAGGAAAAAACGCATACGCCCTTTTTGGCCAAGGGCATCATTGTCAACGCTTTGCCGCTTTTCATGTGCTTTCAAGGCGAGTCGAGTCTGCCTCCTGAAACCTGTTTCCTGCAATTCTGCCTTGCTTTCAAATCCTCCTCGTTGCCTTCCCTCAATATATTTGTGGACGAGAGTTATCATTTATAACTCTGCAGGTTTGTGAGTTGCAGTGCCCCTGAGCTCCATTTGTCGAGTCGCTTTTTTGGGAGCTGGCCGCCAAAGCGCAGGATTGCTTCAGGCCGTGTTCTGGTTCCGGGGGGCAGGCTGAGCCTGTGGTTCATTCTTCTTCCTGATGGGAAAATAGAGTGACCTGTGCCTGTCCCAACACCTAGAGCTAGTCTCTCATTGGTTCCCCCTCTTCCCGTTCATCCTCAGGCCAAATTGCGACCTGTACGAAACAGGAGGTTAAAGGTGCTGATTCTCCAAGTAGGGAGATGTTTAGTAGAGCGGCTGGAATGGCGAACCCGAGCACAAGGAGAGGAGAAATGAGGTGCGTTGGAGAAACCTTTCCCGATCACACGGTGTACCATCTTCTGGGTTTCCCACGCATGTTTTCGATGTAGGAAGATGCCCTTGAACCTGGAGATTTGGGACCCACGGCATGGGTACCACGCAGTATGACTTTAAAGGGTCTGCGTTTGCTCACCCAAGCTCACCAATCCTCTGAGCCCCAAGAGTGTCCAGCCTTATGTCTCATCCAGCTGTGGGTCTAGATATGGCCAATCCAGGTTGCATCAGAGCCCCTGAACGGATTTTGTAAGAATTTCTCTCTCTTTCACTGTCTTTGTTTTATGGGTTTTTTTTTAAGTAATCTATTTTGATAATGGGGTTTAGCTGCTTTTCACTGCTGTGTTTATGCCGCTTTACACCCTCTTGATTCACTTCCAGAGAGATATCAATACATAGGTTCTAAGACTCTTACTAGTCAGATATATTCTTGGGCGGTGAATAGGGGCTGTTGAGTCCAGTTCAGTGAGCAGGGGGTAGGTCTTGTCTATTACATATTTGGCTTGTGGAACGGTATCTGAGCTAATTTCAAACCCTTGTTTTATGCATCACCCCACCTCACCTTTCCCGTTAAGCAGCCATAGTGTGTTTTCTAAATGTGTGACTCTGTTCTGTTTTGTAATTCAGTTCAAGTGTAGCGATTTTGACATTCCCTCTATAAGTGATATCTTAGGATAAGTGTCTTTTTCTCTGTGACTTATTTCACTGAGAGTCATCGTACCTAAATCCACTCATCCTGCTGCTACTAGCCTTATGACATTGATTTCATGGCTGAGTGATATTCCATTGTGCCTAAGTACCACAACTTCTTTATCCATTTTTCTCTTTCCTGGGATATTGAAGGTGTACCGAAGTGGAGGTTCTTGGAAACAGAGCAGCCCTAAACTTTGGGGTGCCTGTGTCTTGTTGATTTTTAGGTTTCCCGATTTATACGCCCATGAGTGGAAGTGCCCTATGCTCTCTAAGCTGTGCTTATTACATGTTCCAGGACACACCGTACACTTCTCCAGAGTGGCTGTTGGCAATTTACATCCCGCCCATCAGCGTAGCAAGGCTCCCATGTCTCCATGGCCTGTCCTGCATTTCTGGTTTTTACACTTTTTTCAGCATGGCCCTTTTGACCGATGGCAAGCGAGACTTCTTTGTAGCGCTGATTTGCCTTTCCGGCTTGCCTGGTTGGCCAAAAAGGGCGTATGCGTTTTTTCCTGAACATATTCAGGAAAAAACGCATACGCCCTTTTTGGCCAAGGGCATCGTTGTCAACGCTTTGCCGCTTTTCATGTGCTTTCAAGGCGAGTCGAGTCTGCCTCCTGAAACCTGTTTCCTGCAATTCTGCCTTGCTTTCAAATCCTCCTCGTTGCCTTCCCTCAATATATTTGTGGACGAGAGTTATCATTTATAACTCTGCAGGTTTGTGAGTTGCAGTGCCCCTGAGCTCCATTTGTCGAGTCGCTTTTTTGGGAGCTGGCCGCCAAAGCGCAGGATTGCTTCAGGCCGTATTCTGGTTCCGGGGGGCAGGCTGAGCCTGTGGTTCATTCTTCTTCCTGATGGGAAAATAGAGTGACCTGTGCCTGTCCCAACACCTAGAGCTAGTCTCTCATTGGTTCCCCCTCTTCCCGTTCATCCTCAGGCCAAATTGCGACCTGTACGAAACAGGAGGTTAAAGGTGCTGATTCTCCAAGTAGGGAGATGGTTAGTAGAGCGGCTGGAATGGCGAACCCGAGCACAAGGAGAGGAGAAATGAGGTGCGTTGGAGAAACCTTTCCCGATCACACGGTGTACCATCTTCTGGGTTTCCCACGCATGTTTTCGATGTAGGAAGATGCCCTTGAACCTGGAGATTTGGGACCCATGGCATGGGTACCACGCAGCATGACTTTAAAGGGTCTGTATTTGCTCACCCAAGCTCACCAATCCTCTGAGCCCCAAGAGTGTCCAGCCTTATGTCTCATCCAGCTGTGGGTCTAGATATGGCCAATCCAGGTTGCATCAGAGCCCCTGAACGGATTTTGTAAGAATTTCTCTCTCTTTCACTGTCTTTGTTTTATGGGGTTTTTTTTAAAGTAATCTATTTTGATAATGGGGTTTAGCTGCTTTTCACTGCTGTGTTTATGCCGCTTTACACCCTCTTGATTCACTTCCAGAGAGATATCAATACATAGGTTCTAAGACTCTTACTAGTCAGATATATTCTTGGGCGGTGAATAGGGGCTGTTGAGTCCAGTTCACTGAGCAGGGGGTAGGTCTTGTCTATTACATATTTGGCTTGTGGAACGGTATCTGAGCTAATTTCAAACCCTTGTTTTATGCATCACCCCACCTCACCTTTCCCGTTAAGCAGCCATAGTCTGTTTTCTAAATATGTGACTCTGTTCTGTTTTGTAATTCAGTTCAAGTGTAGCGATTTTGACATTCCCTCTATAAATGATATCTTAGGATAAGGGTCTTTTTCTCTGTGACTTATTTCACTGAGAGTCATCGTACCTAAATCCACTCATCCTGCTGCTACTAGCCTTATGACATTGATTTCATGGCTGAGTGATATTCCATTGTGCCTAAGTACCACAACTTCTTTATCCATTTTTCTCTTTCCTGGGATATTGAAGGTGTACCGAAGTGGAGGTTCTTGGAAACAGAGCAGCCCTAAACTTTGGGGTGCCTGTGTCTTGTTGATTTTTAGGTTTCCCGATTTATACGCCCATGAGTGGAAGTGCCCTATGCTCTCTAAGCTGTGCTTATTACATGTTCCAGGACACACCGTACACTTCTCCAGAGTGGCTGTTGGCAATTTACATCCCGCCCATCAGCGTAGCAAGGCTCCCATGTCTCCATGGCCTGTCCTGCATTTCTGGTTTTTACACTTTTTTCAGCATGGCCCTTTTGACCGATGGCAAGCGAGACTTCTTTGTAGCGCTGATTTGCCTTTCCGGCTTGCCTGGTTGGCCAAAAAGGGCGTATGCGTTTTTTCCTGAACATATTCAGGAAAAAACGCATACGCCCTTTTTGGCCAAGGGCATCATTGTCAACGCTTTGCCGCTTTTCATGTGCTTTCAAGGCGAGTCGAGTCTGCCTCCTGAAACCTGTTTCCTGCAATTCTGCCTTGCTTTCAAATCCTCCTCGTTGCCTTCCCTCAATATATTTGTGGACGAGAGTTATCATTTATAACTCTGCAGGTTTGTGAGTTGCAGTGCCCCTGAGCTCCATTTGTCGAGTCGCTTTTTTGGGAGCTGGCCGCCAAAGCGCAGGATTGCTTCAGGCCGTATTCTGGTTCCGGGGGGCAGGCTGAGCCTGTGGTTCATTCTTCTTCCTGATGGGAAAATAGAGTGACCTGTGCCTGTCCCAACACCTAGAGCTAGTCTCTCATTGGTTCCCCCTCTTCCCGTTCATCCTCAGGCCAAATTGCGACCTGTACGAAACAGGAGGTTAAAGGTGCTGATTCTCCAAGTAGGGAGATGGTTAGTAGAGCGGCTGGAATGGCGAACACGAGCACAAGGAGAGGAGAAATGAGGTGCGTTGGAGAAACCTTTCCCGATCACACGGTGTACCATCTTCTGGGTTTCCCACGCATGTTTTCGATGTAGGAAGATGCCCTTGAACCTGGAGATTTGGGACCCATGGCATGGGTACCACGCAGCATGACTTTAAAGGGTCTGCGTTTGCTCACCCAAGCTCACCAATCCTCTGAGCCCCAAGAGTGTCCAGCCTTATGTCTCATCCAGCTGTGGGTCTAGATATGGCCAATCCAGGTTGCATCAGAGCCCCTGAACGGATTTTGTAAGAATTTCTCTCTCTTTCACTGTCTTTGTTTTATGGGGTTTTTTTTAAAGTAATCTATTTTGATAATGGGGTTTAGCTGCTTTTCACTGCTGTGTTTATGCCGCTTTACACCCTCTTGATTCACTTCCAGAGAGATATCAATACATAGGTTCTAAGACTCTTACTAGTCAGATATATTCTTGGGCGGTGAATAGGGGCTGTTGAGTCCAGTTCACTGAGCAGGGGGTAGGTCTTGTCTATTACATATTTGGCTTGTGGAACGGTATCTGAGCTAATTTCAAACCCTTGTTTTATGCATCACCCCACCTCACCTTTCCCGTTAAGCAGCCATAGTGTGTTTTCTAAATATGTGACTCTGTTCTGTTTTGTAATTCAGTTCAAGTGTAGCGATTTTGACATTCCCTCTATAAATGATATCTTAGGATAAGGGTCTTTTTCTCTGTGACTTATTTCACTGAGAGTCATCGTACCTAAATCCACTCATCCTGCTGCTACTAGCCTTATGACATTGATTTCATGGCTGAGTGATATTCCATTGTGCCTAAGTACCACAACTTCTTTATCCATTTTTCTCTTTCCTGGGATATTGAAGGTGTACCGAAGTGGAGGTTCTTGGAAACAGAGCAGCCCTAAACTTTGGGGTGCCTGTGTCTTGTTGATTTTTAGGTTTCCCGATTTATACGCCCATGAGTGGAAGTGCCCTATGCTCTCTAAGCTGTGCTTATTACATGTTCCAGGACACACCGTACACTTCTCCAGAGTGGCTGTTGGCAATTTACATCCCGCCCATCAGCGTAGCAAGGCTCCCATGTCTCCATGGCCTGTCCTGCATTTCTGGTTTTTACACTTTTTTCAGCATGGCCCTTTTGACCGATGGCAAGCGAGACTTCTTTGTAGCGCTGATTTGCCTTTCCGGCTTGCCTGGTTGGCCAAAAAGGGCGTATGCGTTTTTTCCTGAACATATTCAGGAAAAAACGCATACGCCCTTTTTGGCCAAGGGCATCGTTGTCAACGCTTTGCCGCTTTTCATGTGCTTTCAAGGCGAGTCGAGTCTGCCTCCTGAAACCTGTTTCCTGCAATTCTGCCTTGCTTTCAAATCCTCCTCGTTGCCTTCCCTCAATATATTTGTGGACGAGAGTTATCATTTATAACTCTGCAGGTTTGTGAGTTGCAGTGCCCCTGAGCTCCATTTGTCGAGTCGCTTTTTTGGGAGCTGGCCGCCAAAGCGCAGGATTGCTTCAGGCCGTATTCTGGTTCCGGGGGGCAGGCTGAGCCTGTGGTTCATTCTTCTTCCTGATGGGAAAATAGAGTGACCTGTGCCTGTCCCAACACCTAGAGCTAGTCTCTCATTGGTTCCCCCTCTTCCCGTTCATCCTCAGGCCAAATTGCGACCTGTACGAAACAGGAGGTTAAAGGTGCTGATTCTCCAAGTAGGGAGATGGTTAGTAGAGCGGCTGGAATGGCGAACCCGAGCACAAGGAGAGGAGAAATGAGGTGCGTTGGAGAAACCTTTCCCGATCACACGGTGTACCATCTTCTGGGTTTCCCACGCATGTTTTCGATGTAGGAAGATGCCCTTGAACCTGGAGATTTGGGACCCATGGCATGGGTACCACGCAGCATGACTTTAAAGGGTCTGCGTTTGCTCACCCAAGCTCACCAATCCTCTGAGCCCCAAGAGTGTCCAGCCTTATGTCTCATCCAGCTGTGGGTCTAGATATGGCCAATCCAGGTTGCATCAGAGCCCCTGAACGGATTTTGTAAGAATTTCTCTCTCTTTCACTGTCTTTGTTTTATGGGGTTTTTTTTAAAGTAATCTATTTTGATAATGGGGTTTAGCTGCTTTTCACTGCTGTGTTTATGCCGCTTTACACCCTCTTGATTCACTTCCAGAGAGATATCAATACATAGGTTTTAAGACTCTTACTAGTCAGATATATTCTTGGGCGGTGAATAGGGGCTGTTGAGTCCAGTTCACTGAGCAGGGGGTAGGTCTTGTCTATTACATATTTGGCTTGTGGAACGGTATCTGAGCTAATTTCAAACCCTTGTTTTATGCATCACCCCACCTCACCTTTCCCGTTAAGCAGCCATAGTGTGTTTTCTAAATGTGTGACTCTGTTCTGTTTTGTAATTCAGTTCAAGTGTAGCGATTTTGACATTCCATCTATAAGTGATATCTTAGGATAAGGGTCTTTTTCTCTGTGACTTATTTCACTGAGAGTCATCGTACCTAAATCCACTCATCCTGCTGCTACTAGCCTTATGACATTGATTTCATGGCTGAGTGATATTCCATTGTGCCTAAGTACCACAACTTCTTTATCCATTTTTCTCTTTCCTGGGATATTGAAGGTGTACCGAAGTGGAGGTTCTTGGAAACAGAGCAGCCCTAAACTTTGGGGTGCCTGTGTCTTGTTGAGTTTTAGGTTTCCCGATTTATACGCCCATGAGTGGAAGTGCCCTATGCTCTCTAAGCTGTGCTTATTACATGTTCCAGGACACACTGTACACTTCTCCAGAGTGGCTGTTGGCAATTTACATCCCGCCCATCAGCGTAGCAAGGCTCCCATGTCTCCATGGCCTGTCCTGCATTTCTGGTTTTTACACTTTTTTCAGCATGGCCCTTTTGACCGATGGCAAGCGAGACTTCTTTGTAGCGCTGATTTGCCTTTCCGGCTTGCCTGGTTGGCCAAAAAGGGCGTATGCGTTTTTTCCTGAACATATTCAGGAAAAAACGCATACGCCCTTTTTGGCCAAGGGCATCATTGTCAACGCTTTGCCGCTTTTCATGTGCTTTCAAGGCGAGTCGAGTCTGCCTCCTGAAACCTGTTTCCTGCAATTCTGCCTTGCTTTCAAATCCTCCTCGTTGCCTTCCCTCAATATATTTGTGGACGAGAGTTATCATTTATAACTCTGCAGGTTTGTGAGTTGCAGTGCCCCTGAGCTCCATTTGTCGAGTCGCTTTTTTGGGAGCTGGCCGCCAAAGCGCAGGATTGCTTCAGGCCGTATTCTGGTTCCGGGGGGCAGGCTGAGCCTGTGGTTCATTCTTCTTCCTGATGGGAAAATAGAGTGACCTGTGCCTGTCCCAACACCTAGAGCTAGTCTCTCATTGGTTCCCCCTCTTCCCGTTCATCCTCAGGCCAAATTGCGACCTGTACGAAACAGGAGGTTAAAGGTGCTGATTCTCCAAGTAGGGAGATGGTTAGTAGAGCGGCTGGAATGGCGAACCCGAGCACAAGGAGAGGAGAAATGAGGTGCGTTGGAGAAACCTTTCCCGATCACACGGTGTACCATCTTCTGGGTTTCCCACGCATGTTTTCGATGTAGGAAGATGCCCTTGAACCTGGAGATTTGGGACCCATGGCATGGGTACCACGCAGCATGACTTTAAAGGGTCTGCGTTTGCTCACCCAAGCTCACCAATCCTCTGAGCCCCAAGAGTGTCCAGCCTTATGTCTCATCCAGCTGTGGGTCTAGATATGGCCAATCCAGGTTGCATCAGAGCCCCTGAACGGATTTTGTAAGAATTTCTCTCTCTTTCACTGTCTTTGTTTTATGGGGTTTTTTTTAAAGTAATCTATTTTGATAATGGGGTTTAGCTGCTTTTCACTGCTGTGTTTATGCCGCTTTACACCCTCTTGATTCACTTCCAGAGAGATATCAATACATAGGTTCTAAGACTCTTACTAGTCAGATATATTCTTGGGCGGTGAATAGGGGCTGTTGAGTCCAGTTCACTGAGCAGGGGGTAGGTCTTGTCTATTACATATTTGGCTTGTGGAACGGTATCTGAGCTAATTTCAAACCCTTGTTTTATGCATCACCCCACCTCACCTTTCCCGTTAAGCAGCCATAGTGTGTTTTCTAAATATGTGACTCTGTTCTGTTTTGTAATTCAGTTCAAGTGTAGCGATTTTGACATTCCCTCTATAAATGATATCTTAGGATAAGGGTCTTTTTCTCTGTGACTTATTTCACTGAGAGTCATCGTACCTAAATCCACTCATCCTGCTGCTACTAGCCTTATGACATTGATTTCATGGCTGAGTGATATTCCATTGTGCCTAAGTACCACAACTTCTTTATCCATTTTTCTCTTTCCTGGGATATTGAAGGTGTACCGAAGTGGAGGTTCTTGGAAACAGAGCAGCCCTAAACTTTGGGGTGCCTGTGTCTTGTTGAGTTTTAGGTTTCCCGATCTATACGCCCATGAGTGGAAGTGCCCTATGCTCTCTAAGCTGTGCTTATTACATGTTCCAGGACACACCGTACACTTCTCCAGAGTTGCTGTTGGCAATTTACATCCCGCCCATCAGCGTAGCAAGGCTCCCATGTCTCCATGGCCTGTCCAGCATTTCTGGTTTTTACACTTTTTTCAGCATGGCCCTTTTGACCGATGGCAAGCGAGACTTCTTTGTAGCGCTGATTTGCCTTTCCGGCTTGCCTGGTTGGCCAAAAAGGGCGTATGCGTTTTTTCCTGAACATATTCAGGAAAAAACGCATACGCCCTTTTTGGCCAAGGGCATCATTGTCAACGCTTTGCCGCTTTTCATGTGCTTTCAAGGCGAGTCGAGTCTGCCTCCTGAAACCTGTTTCCTGCAATTCTGCCTTGCTTTCAAATCCTCCTCGTTGCCTTCCCTCAATATATTTGTGGACGAGAGTTATCATTTATAACTCTGCAGGTTTGTGAGTTGCAGTGCCCCTGAGCTCCATTTGTCGAGTCGCTTTTTTGGGAGCTGGCCGCCAAAGCGCAGGATTGCTTCAGGCCGTATTCTGGTTCCGGGGGGCAGGCTGAGCCTGTGGTTCATTCTTCTTCCTGATGGGAAAATAGAGTGACCTGTGCCTGTCCCAACACCTAGAGCTAGTCTCTCATTGGTTCCCCCTCTTCCCGTTCATCCTCAGGCCAAATTGCGACCTGTACGAAACAGGAGGTTAAAGGTGCTGATTCTCCAAGTAGGGAGATGGTTAGTAGAGCGGCTGGAATGGCGAACCCGAGCACAAGGAGAGGAGAAATGAGGTGCGTTGGAGAAACCTTTCCCGATCACACGGTGTACCATCTTCTGGGTTTCCCACGCATGTTTTCGATGTAGGAAGATGCCCTTGAACCTGGAGATTTGGGACCCATGGCATGGGTACCACGCAGCATGACTTTAAAGGGTCTGTATTTGCTCACCCAAGCTCACCAATCCTCTGAGCCCCAAGAGTGTCCAGCCTTATGTCTCATCCAGCTGTGGGTCTAGATATGGCCAATCCAGGTTGCATCAGAGCCCCTGAACGGATTTTGTAAGAATTTCTCTCTCTTTCACTGTCTTTGTTTTATGGGGTTTTTTTTAAAGTAATCTATTTTGATAATGGGGTTTAGCTGCTTTTCACTGCTGTGTTTATGCCGCTTTACACCCTCTTGATTCACTTCCAGAGAGATATCAATACATAGGTTCTAAGACTCTTACTAGTCAGATATATTCTTGGGCGGTGAATAGGGGCTGTTGAGTCCAGTTCACTGAGCAGGGGGTAGGTCTTGTCTATTACATATTTGGCTTGTGGAACGGTATCTGAGCTAATTTCAAACCCTTGTTTTATGCATCACCCCACCTCACCTTTCCCGTTAAGCAGCCATAGTCTGTTTTCTAAATATGTGACTCTGTTCTGTTTTGTAATTCAGTTCAAGTGTAGCGATTTTGACATTCCCTCTATAAATGATATCTTAGGATAAGGGTCTTTTTCTCTGTGACTTATTTCACTGAGAGTCATCGTACCTAAATCCACTCATCCTGCTGCTACTAGCCTTATGACATTGATTTCATGGCTGAGTGATATTCCATTGTGCCTAAGTACCACAACTTCTTTATCCATTTTTCTCTTTCCTGGGATATTGAAGGTGTACCGAAGTGGAGGTTCTTGGAAACAGAGCAGCCCTAAACTTTGGGGTGCCTGTGTCTTGTTGATTTTTAGGTTTCCCGATTTATACGCCCATGAGTGGAAGTGCCCTATGCTCTCTAAGCTGTGCTTATTACATGTTCCAGGACACACCGTACACTTCTCCAGAGTGGCTGTTGGCAATTTACATCCCGCCCATCAGCGTAGCAAGGCTCCCATGTCTCCATGGCCTGTCCTGCATTTCTGGTTTTTACACTTTTTTCAGCATGGCCCTTTTGACCGATGGCAAGCGAGACTTCTTTGTAGCGCTGATTTGCCTTTCCGGCTTGCCTGGTTGGCCAAAAAGGGCGTATGCGTTTTTTCCTGAACATATTCAGGAAAAAACGCATACGCCCTTTTTGGCCAAGGGCATCATTGTCAACGCTTTGCCGCTTTTCATGTGCTTTCAAGGCGAGTCGAGTCTGCCTCCTGAAACCTGTTTCCTGCAATTCTGCCTTGCTTTCAAATCCTCCTCGTTGCCTTCCCTCAATATATTTGTGGACGAGAGTTATCATTTATAACTCTGCAGGTTTGTGAGTTGCAGTGCCCCTGAGCTCCATTTGTCGAGTCGCTTTTTTGGGAGCTGGCCGCCAAAGCGCAGGATTGCTTCAGGCCGTATTCTGGTTCCGGGGGGCAGGCTGAGCCTGTGGTTCATTCTTCTTCCTGATGGGAAAATAGAGTGACCTGTGCCTGTCCCAACACCTAGAGCTAGTCTCTCATTGGTTCCCCCTCTTCCCGTTCATCCTCAGGCCAAATTGCGACCTGTACGAAACAGGAGGTTAAAGGTGCTGATTCTCCAAGTAGGGAGATGGTTAGTAGAGCGGCTGGAATGGCGAACACGAGCACAAGGAGAGGAGAAATGAGGTGCGTTGGAGAAACCTTTCCCGATCACACGGTGTACCATCTTCTGGGTTTCCCACGCATGTTTTCGATGTAGGAAGATGCCCTTGAACCTGGAGATTTGGGACCCATGGCATGGGTACCACGCAGCATGACTTTAAAGGGTCTGCGTTTGCTCACCCAAGCTCACCAATCCTCTGAGCCCCAAGAGTGTCCAGCCTTATGTCTCATCCAGCTGTGGGTCTAGATATGGCCAATCCAGGTTGCATCAGAGCCCCTGAACGGATTTTGTAAGAATTTCTCTCTCTTTCACTGTCTTTGTTTTATGGGGTTTTTTTTAAAGTAATCTATTTTGATAATGGGGTTTAGCTGCTTTTCACTGCTGTGTTTATGCCGCTTTACACCCTCTTGATTCACTTCCAGAGAGATATCAATACATAGGTTCTAAGACTCTTACTAGTCAGATATATTCTTGGGCGGTGAATAGGGGCTGTTGAGTCCAGTTCACTGAGCAGGGGGTAGGTCTTGTCTATTACATATTTGGCTTGTGGAACGGTATCTGAGCTAATTTCAAACCCTTGTTTTATGCATCACCCCACCTCACCTTTCCCGTTAAGCAGCCATAGTGTGTTTTCTAAATATGTGACTCTGTTCTGTTTTGTAATTCAGTTCAAGTGTAGCGATTTTGACATTCCCTCTATAAATGATATCTTAGGATAAGGGTCTTTTTCTCTGTGACTTATTTCACTGAGAGTCATCGTACCTAAATCCACTCATCCTGCTGCTACTAGCCTTATGACATTGATTTCATGGCTGAGTGATATTCCATTGTGCCTAAGTACCACAACTTCTTTATCCATTTTTCTCTTTCCTGGGATATTGAAGGTGTACCGAAGTGGAGGTTCTTGGAAACAGAGCAGCCCTAAACTTTGGGGTGCCTGTGTCTTGTTGATTTTTAGGTTTCCCGATTTATACGCCCATGAGTGGAAGTGCCCTATGCTCTCTAAGCTGTGCTTATTACATGTTCCAGGACACACCGTACACTTCTCCAGAGTGGCTGTTGGCAATTTACATCCCGCCCATCAGCGTAGCAAGGCTCCCATGTCTCCATGGCCTGTCCTGCATTTCTGGTTTTTACACTTTTTTCAGCATGGCCCTTTTGACCGATGGCAAGCGAGACTTCTTTGTAGCGCTGATTTGCCTTTCCGGCTTGCCTGGTTGGCCAAAAAGGGCGTATGCGTTTTTTCCTGAACATATTCAGGAAAAAACGCATACGCCCTTTTTGGCCAAGGGCATCGTTGTCAACGCTTTGCCGCTTTTCATGTGCTTTCAAGGCGAGTCGAGTCTGCCTCCTGAAACCTGTTTCCTGCAATTCTGCCTTGCTTTCAAATCCTCCTCGTTGCCTTCCCTCAATATATTTGTGGACGAGAGTTATCATTTATAACTCTGCAGGTTTGTGAGTTGCAGTGCCCCTGAGCTCCATTTGTCGAGTCGCTTTTTTGGGAGCTGGCCGCCAAAGCGCAGGATTGCTTCAGGCCGTATTCTGGTTCCGGGGGGCAGGCTGAGCCTGTGGTTCATTCTTCTTCCTGATGGGAAAATAGAGTGACCTGTGCCTGTCCCAACACCTAGAGCTAGTCTCTCATTGGTTCCCCCTCTTCCCGTTCATCCTCAGGCCAAATTGCGACCTGTACGAAACAGGAGGTTAAAGGTGCTGATTCTCCAAGTAGGGAGATGGTTAGTAGAGCGGCTGGAATGGCGAACCCGAGCACAAGGAGAGGAGAAATGAGGTGCGTTGGAGAAACCTTTCCCGATCACACGGTGTACCATCTTCTGGGTTTCCCACGCATGTTTTCGATGTAGGAAGATGCCCTTGAACCTGGAGATTTGGGACCCATGGCATGGGTACCACGCAGCATGACTTTAAAGGGTCTGCGTTTGCTCACCCAAGCTCACCAATCCTCTGAGCCCCAAGAGTGTCCAGCCTTATGTCTCATCCAGCTGTGGGTCTAGATATGGCCAATCCAGGTTGCATCAGAGCCCCTGAACGGATTTTGTAAGAATTTCTCTCTCTTTCACTGTCTTTGTTTTATGGGGTTTTTTTTAAAGTAATCTATTTTGATAATGGGGTTTAGCTGCTTTTCACTGCTGTGTTTATGCCGCTTTACACCCTCTTGATTCACTTCCAGAGAGATATCAATACATAGGTTTTAAGACTCTTACTAGTCAGATATATTCTTGGGCGGTGAATAGGGGCTGTTGAGTCCAGTTCACTGAGCAGGGGGTAGGTCTTGTCTATTACATATTTGGCTTGTGGAACGGTATCTGAGCTAATTTCAAACCCTTGTTTTATGCATCACCCCACCTCACCTTTCCCGTTAAGCAGCCATAGTGTGTTTTCTAAATGTGTGACTCTGTTCTGTTTTGTAATTCAGTTCAAGTGTAGCGATTTTGACATTCCATCTATAAGTGATATCTTAGGATAAGGGTCTTTTTCTCTGTGACTTATTTCACTGAGAGTCATCGTACCTAAATCCACTCATCCTGCTGCTACTAGCCTTATGACATTGATTTCATGGCTGAGTGATATTCCATTGTGCCTAAGTACCACAACTTCTTTATCCATTTTTCTCTTTCCTGGGATATTGAAGGTGTACCGAAGTGGAGGTTCTTGGAAACAGAGCAGCCCTAAACTTTGGGGTGCCTGTGTCTTGTTGAGTTTTAGGTTTCCCGATTTATACGCCCATGAGTGGAAGTGCCCTATGCTCTCTAAGCTGTGCTTATTACATGTTCCAGGACACACTGTACACTTCTCCAGAGTGGCTGTTGGCAATTTACATCCCGCCCATCAGCGTAGCAAGGCTCCCATGTCTCCATGGCCTGTCCTGCATTTCTGGTTTTTACACTTTTTTCAGCATGGCCCTTTTGACCGATGGCAAGCGAGACTTCTTTGTAGCGCTGATTTGCCTTTCCGGCTTGCCTGGTTGGCCAAAAAGGGCGTATGCGTTTTTTCCTGAACATATTCAGGAAAAAACGCATACGCCCTTTTTGGCCAAGGGCATCATTGTCAACGCTTTGCCGCTTTTCATGTGCTTTCAAGGCGAGTCGAGTCTGCCTCCTGAAACCTGTTTCCTGCAATTCTGCCTTGCTTTCAAATCCTCCTCGTTGCCTTCCCTCAATATATTTGTGGACGAGAGTTATCATTTATAACTCTGCAGGTTTGTGAGTTGCAGTGCCCCTGAGCTCCATTTGTCGAGTCGCTTTTTTGGGAGCTGGCCGCCAAAGCGCAGGATTGCTTCAGGCCGTATTCTGGTTCCGGGGGGCAGGCTGAGCCTGTGGTTCATTCTTCTTCCTGATGGGAAAATAGAGTGACCTGTGCCTGTCCCAACACCTAGAGCTAGTCTCTCATTGGTTCCCCCTCTTCCCGTTCATCCTCAGGCCAAATTGCGACCTGTACGAAACAGGAGGTTAAAGGTGCTGATTCTCCAAGTAGGGAGATGGTTAGTAGAGCGGCTGGAATGGCGAACCCGAGCACAAGGAGAGGAGAAATGAGGTGCGTTGGAGAAACCTTTCCCGATCACACGGTGTACCATCTTCTGGGTTTCCCACGCATGTTTTCGATGTAGGAAGATGCCCTTGAACCTGGAGATTTGGGACCCATGGCATGGGTACCACGCAGCATGACTTTAAAGGGTCTGCGTTTGCTCACCCAAGCTCACCAATCCTCTGAGCCCCAAGAGTGTCCAGCCTTATGTCTCATCCAGCTGTGGGTCTAGATATGGCCAATCCAGGTTGCATCAGAGCCCCTGAACGGATTTTGTAAGAATTTCTCTCTCTTTCACTGTCTTTGTTTTATGGGGTTTTTTTTAAAGTAATCTATTTTGATAATGGGGTTTAGCTGCTTTTCACTGCTGTGTTTATGCCGCTTTACACCCTCTTGATTCACTTCCAGAGAGATATCAATACATAGGTTCTAAGACTCTTACTAGTCAGATATATTCTTGGGCGGTGAATAGGGGCTGTTGAGTCCAGTTCACTGAGCAGGGGGTAGGTCTTGTCTATTACATATTTGGCTTGTGGAACGGTATCTGAGCTAATTTCAAACCCTTGTTTTATGCATCACCCCACCTCACCTTTCCCGTTAAGCAGCCATAGTGTGTTTTCTAAATATGTGACTCTGTTCTGTTTTGTAATTCAGTTCAAGTGTAGCGATTTTGACATTCCCTCTATAAATGATATCTTAGGATAAGGGTCTTTTTCTCTGTGACTTATTTCACTGAGAGTCATCGTACCTAAATCCACTCATCCTGCTGCTACTAGCCTTATGACATTGATTTCATGGCTGAGTGATATTCCATTGTGCCTAAGTACCACAACTTCTTTATCCATTTTTCTCTTTCCTGGGATATTGAAGGTGTACCGAAGTGGAGGTTCTTGGAAACAGAGCAGCCCTAAACTTTGGGGTGCCTGTGTCTTGTTGAGTTTTAGGTTTCCCGATCTATACGCCCATGAGTGGAAGTGCCCTATGCTCTCTAAGCTGTGCTTATTACATGTTCCAGGACACACCGTACACTTCTCCAGAGTTGCTGTTGGCAATTTACATCCCGCCCATCAGCGTAGCAAGGCTCCCATGTCTCCATGGCCTGTCCAGCATTTCTGGTTTTTACACTTTTTTCAGCATGGCCCTTTTGACCGATGGCAAGCGAGACTTCTTTGTAGCGCTGATTTGCCTTTCCGGCTTGCCTGGTTGGCCAAAAAGGGCGTATGCGTTTTTTCCTGAACATATTCAGGAAAAAACGCATACGCCCTTTTTGGCCAAGGGCATCATTGTCAACGCTTTGCCGCTTTTCATGTGCTTTCAAGGCGAGTCGAGTCTGCCTCCTGAAACCTGTTTCCTGCAATTCTGCCTTGCTTTCAAATCCTCCTCGTTGCCTTCCCTCAATATATTTGTGGACGAGAGTTATCATTTATAACTCTGCAGGTTTGTGAGTTGCAGTGCCCCTGAGCTCCATTTGTCGAGTCGCTTTTTTGGGAGCTGGCCGCCAAAGCGCAGGATTGCTTCAGGCCGTGTTCTGGTTCCGGGGGGCAGGCTGAGCCTGTGGTTCATTCTTCTTCCTGATGGGAAAATAGAGTGACCTGTGCCTGTCCCAACACCTAGAGCTAGTCTCTCATTGGTTCCCCCTCTTCCCGTTCATCCTCAGGCCAAATTGCGACCTGTACGAAACAGGAGGTTAAAGGTGCTGATTCTCCAAGTAGGGAGATGTTTAGTAGAGCGGCTGGAATGGCGAACCCGAGCCCAAGGAGAGGAGAAATGAGGTGCGTTGGAGAAACCTTTCCCGATCACACGGTGTACCATCTTCTGGGTTTCCCACGCATGTTTTCGATGTAGGAAGATGCCCTTGAACCTGGAGATTTGGGACCCACGGCATGGGTACCACGCAGTATGACTTTAAAGGGTCTGCGTTTGCTCACCCAAGCTCACCAATCCTCTGAGCCCCAAGAGTGTCCAGCCTTATGTCTCATCCAGCTGTGGGTCTAGATATGGCCAATCCAGGTTGCATCCGAGCCCCTGAACGGATTTTGTAAGAATTTCTCTCTCTTTCACTGTCTTTGTTTTATGGGTTTTTTTTTAAGTAATCTATTTTGATAATGGGGTTTAGCTGCTTTTCACTGCTGTGTTTATGCCGCTTTACACCCTCTTGATTCACTTCCAGAGAGATATCAATACATAGGTTTTAAGACTCTTACTAGTCAGATATATTCTTGGGCGGTGAATAGGGGCTGTTGAGTCCAGTTCAGTGAGCAGGGGGTAGGTCTTGTCTATTACATATTTGGCTTGTGGAACGGTATCTGAGCTAATTTCAAACCCTTGTTTTATGCATCACCCCACCTCACCTTTCCCGTTAAGCAGCCATAGTGTGTTTTCTAAATGTGTGACTCTGTTCTGTTTTGTAATTCAGTTCAAGTGTAGCGATTTTGACATTCCCTCTATAAGTGATATCTTAGGATAAGTGTCTTTTTCTCTGTGACTTATTTCACTGAGAGTCATCGTACCTAAATCCACTCATCCTGCTGCTACTAGCCTTATGACATTGATTTCATGGCTGAGTGATATTCCATTGTGCCTAAGTACCACAACTTCTTTATCCATTTTTCTCTTTCCTGGGATATTGAAGGTGTACCGAAGTGGAGGTTCTTGGAAACAGAGCAGCCCTAAACTTTGGGGTGCCTGTGTCTTGTTGATTTTTAGGTTTCCCGATTTATACGCCCATGAGTGGAAGTGCCCTATGCTCTCTAAGCTGTGCTTATTACATGTTCCAGGACACACCGTACACTTCTCCAGAGTGGCTGTTGGCAATTTACATCCCGCCCATCAGCGTAGCAAGGCTCCCATGTCTCCATGGCCTGTCCTGCATTTCTGGTTTTTACACTTTTTTCAGCATGGCCCTTTTGACCGATGGCAAGCGAGACTTCTTTGTAGCGCTGATTTGCCTTTCCGGCTTGCCTGGTTGGCCAAAAAGGGCGTATGCGTTTTTTCCTGAACATATTCAGGAAAAAACGCATACGCCCTTTTTGGCCAAGGGCATCATTGTCAACGCTTTGCCGCTTTTCATGTGCTTTCAAGGCGAGTCGAGTCTGCCTCCTGAAACCTGTTTCCTGCAATTCTGCCTTGCTTTCAAATCCTCCTCGTTGCCTTCCCTCAATATATTTGTGGACGAGAGTTATCATTTATAACTCTGCAGGTTTGTGAGTTGCAGTGCCCCTGAGCTCCATTTGTCGAGTCGCTTTTTTGGGAGCTGGCCGCCAAAGCGCAGGATTGCTTCAGGCCGTATTCTGGTTCCGGGGGGCAGGCTGAGCCTGTGGTTCATTCTTCTTCCTGATGGGAAAATAGAGTGACCTGTGCCTGTCCCAACACCTAGAGCTAGTCTCTCATTGGTTCCCCCTCTTCCCGTTCATCCTCAGGCCAAATTGCGACCTGTACGAAACAGGAGGTTAAAGGTGCTGATTCTCCAAGTAGGGAGATGGTTAGTAGAGCGGCTGGAATGGCGAACCCGAGCACAAGGAGAGGAGAAATGAGGTGCGTTGGAGAAACCTTTCCCGATCACACGGTGTACCATCTTCTGGGTTTCCCACGCATGTTTTCGATGTAGGAAGATGCCCTTGAACCTGGAGATTTGGGACCCATGGCATGGGTACCACGCAGCATGACTTTAAAGGGTCTGCGTTTGCTCACCCAAGCTCACCAATCCTCTGAGCCCCAAGAGTGTCCAGCCTTATGTCTCATCCAGCTGTGGGTCTAGATATGGCCAATCCAGGTTGCATCAGAGCCCCTGAACGGATTTTGTAAGAATTTCTCTCTCTTTCACTGTCTTTGTTTTATGGGGTTTTCTTTAAAGTAATCTATTTTGATAATGGGGTTTAGCTGCTTTTCACTGCTGTGTTTATGCCGCTTTACACCCTCTTGATTCACTTCCAGAGAGATATCAATACATAGGTTCTAAGACTCTTACTAGTCAGATATATTCTTGGGCGGTGAATAGGGGCTGTTGAGTCCAGTTCACTGAGCAGGGGGTAGGTCTTGTCTATTACATATTTGGCTTGTGGAACGGTATCTGAGCTAATTTCAAACCCTTGTTTTATGCATCACCCCACCTCACCTTTCCCGTTAAGCAGCCATAGTGTGTTTTCTAAATATGTGACTCTGTTCTGTTTTGTAATTCAGTTCAAGTGTAGCGATTTTGACATTCCCTCTATAAATGATATCTTAGGATAAGGGTCTTTTTCTCTGTGACTTATTTCACTGAGAGTCATCGTACCTAAATCCACTCATCCTGCTGCTACTAGCCTTATGACATTGATTTCATGGCTGAGTGATATTCCATTGTGCCTAAGTACCACAACTTCTTTATCCATTTTTCTCTTTCCTGGGATATTGAAGGTGTACCGAAGTGGAGGTTCTTGGAAACAGAGCAGCCCTAAACTTTGGGGTGCCTGTGTCTTGTTGAGTTTTAGGTTTCCCGATTTATACGCCCATGAGTGGAAGTGCCCTATGCTCTCTAAGCTGTGCTTATTACATGTTCCAGGACACACCGTACACTTCTCCAGAGTTGCTGTTGGCAATTTACATCCCGCCCATCAGCGTAGCAAGGCTCCCATGTCTCCATGGCCTGTCCTGCATTTCTGGTTTTTACACTTTTTTCAGCATGGCCCTTTTGACCGATGGCAAGCGAGACTTCTTTGTAGCGCTGATTTGCCTTTCCGGCTTGCCTGGTTGGCCAAAAAGGGCGTATGCGTTTTTTCCTGAACATATTCAGGAAAAAACGCATACGCCCTTTTTGGCCAAGGGCATCATTGTCAACGCTTTGCTGCTTTTCATGTGCTTTCAAGGCGAGTCGAGTCTGCCTCCTGAAACCTGTTTCCTGCAATTCTGCCTTGCTTTCAAATCCTCCTCGTTGCCTTCCCTCAATATATTTGTGGACGAGAGTTATCATTTATAACTCTGCAGGTTTGTGAGTTGCAGTGCCCCTGAGCTCCATTTGTCGAGTCGCTTTTTTGGGAGCTGGCCGCCAAAGCGCAGGATTGCTTCAGGCCGTGTTCTGGTTCCGGGGGGCAGGCTGAGCCTGTGGTTCATTCTTCTTCCTGATGGGAAAATAGAGTGACCTGTGCCTGTCCCAACACCTAGAGCTAGTCTCTCATTGGTTCCCCCTCTTCCCGTTCATCCTCAGGCCAAATTGCGACCTGTACGAAACAGGAGGTTAAAGGTGCTGATTCGCCAAGTAGGGAGATGTTTAGTAGAGCGGCTGGAATGGCGAACCCGAGCCCAAGGAGAGGAGAAATGAGGTGCGTTGGAGAAACCTTTCCCGATCACACGGTGTACCATCTTCTGGGTTTCCCACGCATGTTTTCGATGTAGGAAGATGCCCTTGAACCTGGAGATTTGGGACCCACGGCATGGGTACCACGCAGTATGACTTTAAAGGGTCTGCGTTTGCTCACCCAAGCTCACCAATCCTCTGAGCCCCAAGAGTGTCCAGCCTTATGTCTCATCCAGCTGTGGGTCTAGATATGGCCAATCCAGGTTGCATCAGAGCCCCTGAACGGATTTTGTAAGAATTTCTCTCTCTTTCACTGTCTTTGTTTTATGGGGTTTTTTTTAAGTAATCTATTTTGATAATGGGGTTTAGCTGCTTTTCACTGCTGTGTTTATGCCGCTTTACACCCTCTTGATTCACTTCCAGAGAGATATCAATACATAGGTTTTAAGACTCTTACTAGTCAGATATATTCTTGGGCGGTGAATAGGGGCTGTTGAGTCCAGTTCAGTGAGCAGGGGGTAGGTCTTGTCTATTACATATTTGGCTTGTGGAACGGTATCTGAGCTAATTTCAAACCCTTGTTTTATGCATCACCCCACCTCACCTTTCCCGTTAAGCAGCCATAGTGTGTTTTCTAAATGTGTGACTCTGTTCTGTTTTGTAATTCAGTTCAAGTGTAGCGATTTTGACATTCCCTCTATAAGTGATATCTTAGGATAAGGGTCTTTTTCTCTGTGACTTATTTCACTGAGAGTCATCGTACCTAAATCCACTCATCCTGCTGCTACTAGCCTTATGACATTGATTTCATGGCTGAGTGATATTCCATTGTGCCTAAGTACCACAACTTCTTTATCCATTTTTCTCTTTCCTGGGATATTGAAGGTGTACCGAAGTGGAGGTTCTTGGAAACAGAGCAGCCCTAAACTTTGGGGTGCCTGTGTCTTGTTGAGTTTTAGGTTTCCCGATTTATACGCCCATGAGTGGAAGTGCCCTATGCTCTCTAAGCTGTGCTTATTACATGTTCCAGGACACACCGTACACTTCTCCAGAGTGGCTGTTGGCAATTTACATCCCGCCCATCAGCGTAGCAAGGCTCCCATGTCTCCATGGCCTGTCCTGCATTTCTGGTTTTTACACTTTTTTCAGCATGGCCCTTTTGACCGATGGCAAGCGAGACTTCTTTGTAGCGCTGATTTGCCTTTCCGGCTTGCCTGGTTGGCCAAAAAGGGCGTATGCGTTTTTTCCTTAATATATTCAGGAAAAAACGCATACGCCCTTTTTGGCCAAGGGCATCATTGTCAACGCTTTGCCGCTTTTCATGTGCTTTCAAGGCGAGTCGAGTCTGCCTCCTGAAACCTGTTTCCTGCAATTCTGCCTTGCTTTCAAATCCTCTTCGTTGCCTTCCCTCAATATATGTGTGGACGAGAGTTATCATTTATAACTCTGCAGGTTTATGAGTTGCAGGGCCCCTGAGCTCCATTTGTCAAGTCGCTTTTTTGGGAGCTGGCCGCCAAAGCGCAGGATTGCTTCAGGCCGTATTCTGGTTCCGGGGGGCAGGCTGAGCCTGTGGTTCATTCTTCTTCCTGATGGGAAAATAGAGTGACCTGTGCCTGTCCCAACACCTAGAGCTAGTCTCTCATTGGTTCCCCCTCTTCCCGTTCATCCCCAGGCCAAATTGCGACCTGTACGAAACAGGAGGTTAAAGGTGCTGATTCTCCAAGTAGGGAGATTGTTAGTAGAGCGGCTGGAATGGCGAACCCGAGCACAAGGAGAGGAGAAATGAGGTGCGTTGGAGAAACCTTTCCCGATCACACGGTGTACCATCTTCTGGGTTTCCCACGCATGTTTTCGATGTAGGAAGATGCCCTTGAACCTGGAGATTTGGGACCCACGGCATGGGTACCACGCAGCATGACTTTAAAGGGTCTGCGTTTGCTCACCCAAGCTGACCAATTCTCTCAGCCCCAAAAGTGTCCAACCTTATGTCTCATCCAGCTGTGGGTCTAGATATGGTCAATCCAGGTTGCATCAGAGCCCCTGAACGGATTTTGTAAGAATTTCTCTCTCTTTCACTGTCTTTGTTTTATGGGGTTTTTTTTTAAAGTAATCTATTTTGATAATGGGGTTTAGCTGCTTTTCACTGCTGTGTTTATGCCGCTTTACACCCTCTTGATTCACTTCCAGAGAGATATCAATACATAGGTTTTAAGACTCTTACTAGTCAGATATATTCTTGGGCGGTGAATAGGGGCTGTTGAGTCCAGTTCAGTGAGCAGGGGGTAGGTCTTGTCTATTACATATTTGGCTTGTGGAACGGTATCTGAGCTAATTTCAAACCCTTGTTTTATGCATCACCCCACCTCACCTTTCCCGTTAAGCAGCCATAGTGTGTTTTCTAAATGTGTGACTCTGTTCTGTTTTGTAATTCAGTTCAAGTGTAGCGATTTTGACATTCCCTCTATAAGTGATATCTTAGGATAAGTGTCCTTTTCTGTGTGACTTATTTCACTGAGAGTCATCGTACCTAAATCCACTCATCCTGCTGCTACTAGCCTTATGACATTGATTTCATGGCTGAGTGATATTCCATTGTGCCTAAGTACCACAACTTCTTTATCCATTTTTCTCTTTCCTGGGATATTGAAGGTGTACCGAAGTGGAGGTTCTTGGAAACAGAGCAGCCCTAAACTTTGGGGTGCCTGTGTCTTGTTGATTTTTAGGTTTCCCGATTTATACGCCCATGAGTGGAAGTGCCCTATGCTCTCTAAGCTGTGCTTATTACATGTTCCAGGACACACCGTACACTTCTCCAGAGTTGCTGTTGGCAATTTACATCCCGCCCATCAGCGTAGCAAGGCTCCCATGTCTCCATGGCCTGTCCTGCATTTCTGGTTTTTACACTTTTTTCAGCATGGCCCTTTTGACCGATGGGAAGCGAGACTTCTTTGTAGCGCTGATTTGCCTTTCCGGCTTGCCTGGTTGGCCAAAAAGGGCGTATGCGTTTTTTCCTGAACATATTCAGGAAAAAACGCATACGCCCTTTTTGACCAAGGGCATCATTGTCAACGCTTTGCCGCTTTTCATGTGCTTTCTAGTCGAGTCGAGTCTGCCTCCTGAAACCTGTTTCCTGCAATTCTGCCTTGCTTTCAAATCCTCCTCGTTGCCTTCCCTCAATATATTTGTGGACGAGAGTTATCATTTATAACTCTGCAGGTTTGTGAGTTGCAGTGCCCCTGAGCTCCATTTGTCGAGTCGCTTTTTTGGGAGCTGGCCGCCAAAGCGCAGGATTGCTTCAGGCCATATTCTGGTTCCGGGGGGCAGGCTGAGCCTGTGGTTCATTCTTCTTCCTGATGGGAAAATAGAGTGACCTGTGCCTGTCCCAACACCTAGAGCTAGTCTCTCATTGGTTCCCCCTCTTCCCGTTCATCCTCAGGCCAAATTGCGACCTGTACGAAACAGGAGGTTAAAGGTGCTGATTCTCCAAGTAGGGAGATGTTTAGTAGAGCGGCTGGAATGGCGAACCCGAGCACAAGGAGAGGAGAAATGAGGTGCGTTGGAGAAACCTTTCCCGATCACACGGTGTACCATCTTCCGGGTTTCCCACGCATGTTTTCGATGTAGGAAGATGCCCTTGAACCTGGAGATTTGGGACCCACGGCATGGGTACCACGCAGTATGACTTTAAAGGATCTGCCTTTGCTCACCCAAGCTCACCAATCCTCTGAGCCCCAAGAGTGTCCAGCCTTATGTCTCATCCAGCTGTGGGTCTAGATATGGCCAATCCAGGTTGCATCAGAGCCCCTGAACGGATTTTGTAAGAATTTCTCTCTCTTTCACTGTCTTTGTTTTATGGGGTTTTTTTTAAGTAATCTATTTTGATAATGGGGTTTAGCTGCTTTTCACTGCTGTGTTTATGCCGCTTTACACCCTCTTGATTCACTTCCAGAGAGATATCAATACATAGGTTTTAAGACTCTTACTAGTCAGATATATTCTTGGGCGGTGAATAGGGGCTGTTGAGTCCAGTTCAGTGAGCAGGGGGTAGGTCTTGTCTATTACATATTTGGCTTGTGGAACGGTATCTGAGCTAATTTCAAACCCTTGTTTTATGCATCACCCCACCTCACCTTTCCCGTTAAGCAGCCATAGTGTGTTTTCTAAATGTGTGACTCTGTTCTGTTTTGTAATTCAGTTCAAGTGTAGCGATTTTGACATTCCCTCTATAAGTGATATCTTAGGACAAGTGTCTTTTTCTCTGTGACTTATTTCACTGAGAGTCATCGTACCTAAATCCACTCATCCTGCTGCTACTAGCCTTATGACATTGATTTCATGGCTGAGTGATATTCCATTGTGCCTAAGTACCACAACTTCTTTATCCATTTTTCTCTTTCCTGGGATATTGAAGGTGTACCGAAGTGGAGGTTCTTGGAAACAGAGCAGCCCTAAACTTTGGGGTGCCTGTGTCTTGTTGATTTTTAGGTTTCCCGATTTATACGCCCATGAGTGGAAGTGCCCTATGCTCTCTAAGCTGTGCTTATTACATGTTCCAGGACACACCGTACACTTCTCCAGAGTGGCTGTTGGCAATTTACATCCCGCCCATCAGCGTAGCAAGGCTCCCATGTCTCCATGGCCTGTCCTGCATTTCTGGTTTTTACACTTTTTTCAGCATGGCCCTTTTGACCGATGGCAAGCGAGACTTCTTTGTAGCGCTGATTTGCCTTTCCGGCTTGCCTGGTTGGCCAAAAAGGGCGTATGCGTTTTTTCCTGAACATATTCAGGAAAAAACGCATACGCCCTTTTTGGCCAAGGGCATCATTGTCAACGCTTTGCCGCTTTTCATGTGCTTTCAAGGCGAGTCGAGTCTGCCTCCTGAAACCTGTTTCCTGCAATTCTGCCTTGCTTTCAAATCCTCCTCGTTGCCTTCCCTCAATATATTTGTGGACGAGAGTTATCATTTATAACTCTGCAGGTTTGTGAGTTGCAGTGCCCCTGAGCTCCATTTGTCGAGTCGCTTTTTTGGGAGCTGGCCGCCAAAGCGCAGGATTGCTTCAGGCCGTATTCTGGTTCCGGGGGGCAGGCTGAGCCTGTGGTTCATTCTTCTTCCTGATGGGAAAATAGAGTGACCTGTGCCTGTCCCAACACCTAGAGCTAGTCTCTCATTGGTTCCCCCTCTTCCCGTTCATCCTCAGGCCAAATTGCGACCTGTACGAAACAGGAGGTTAAAGGTGTTGATTCTCCAAGTAGGGAGATGGTTAGTAGAGCGGCTGGAATGGCGAACCCGAGCCCAAGGAGAGGAGAAATGAGGTGCGTTGGAGAAACCTTTCCCGATCACACGGTGTACCATCTTCTGGGTTTCCCACGCATGTTTTCGATGTAGGAAGATGCCCTTGAACCTGGAGATTTGGGACCCATGGCATGGGTACCACGCAGCATGACTTTAAAGGGTCTGCGTTTGCTCACCCAAGCTCACCAATCCTCTGAGCCCCAAGAGTGTCCAGCCTTATGTCTCATCCAGCTGTGGGTCTAGATATGGCCAATCCAGGTTGCATCAGAGCCCCTGAACGGATTTTGTAAGAATTTCTCTCTCTTTCACTGTCTTTGTTTTATGGGGTTTTTTTTAAAGTAATCTATTTTGATAATGGGGTTTAGCTGCTTTTCACTGCTGTGTTTATGCCGCTTTACACCCTCTTGATTCACTTCCAGAGAGATATCAATACATAGGCTCTAAGACTCTTACTAGTCAGATATATTCTTGGGTGGTGAATAGGGGCTGTTGAGTCCAGTTCACTGAGCAGGGGGTAGGTCTTGTCTATTACATATTTGGCTTGTGGAACGGTATCTGAGCTAATTTCAAACCCTTGTTTTATGCATCACCCCACCTCACCTTTCCCGTTAAGCAGCCATAGTGTGTTTTCTAAATATGTGACTCTGTTCTGTTTTGTAATTCAGTTCAAGTGTAGCGATTTTGACATTCCCTCTATAAGTGATATCTTAGGATAAGTGTCCTTTTCTGTGTGACTTATTTCACTGAGAGTCATCGTACCTAAATCCACTCATCCTGCTGCTACTAGCCTTATGACATTGATTTCATGGCTGAGTGATATTCCATTGTGCCTAAGTACCACAACTTCTTTATCCATTTTTCTCTTTCCTGGGATATTGAAGGTGTACCGAAGTGGAGGTTCTTGAAATCAGAGCAGCCCTAAACTTTGGCGTGCCTGTGTCTTGTTGATTTTTAGTTTTCCCGATTTATACGCCCATGAGTGGAAGTGCCCTATGCTCTCTAAGCTGTGCTTATTACATGTTTCAGGACACACCGTACACTTCTCCAGAGTGGCTGTTGGCAATTTACATCCCGCCCATCAGCGTAGCAAGGCTCCCATGTCTCCATGGCCTGTCCTGCATTTCTGGTTTTTACACTTTTTTCAGCATGGCCCTTTTGACCGATGGCAAGCGAGACTTCTTTGTAGCGCTGATTTGCCTTTCCGGCTTGCCTGGTTGGCCAAAAAGGGCGTATGCGTTTTTTCCTGAATATATTCAGGAAAAAACGCATACGCCCTTTTTGGCTAAAGGCATCATTGTCAACGCTTTGCCGCTTTTCATGTGCTTTCAAGGCGAGTCGTGTCTGCCTCCTGAAACCTGTTTCCTGCAATTCTGCCTTGCTTTCAAATCCTCTTCATTGCCTTCCCTCAATATATTTGTGGACGAGAGTTATCATTTATAACTGTGCAGGTTTGTGAGTTGCAGTGCCCCTGAGCTCCATTTGTGAAGTCGCTTTTTTGGGAGCTGGCCGCCAAAGCGCAGGATTGCTTCAGGCCGTATTCTGGTTCCGGGGGGCAGGCTGAGCCTGTGGTTCATTCTTCTTCCTGATGGGAAAATAGAGTGACCTGTGCCTGTCCCAACACCTAGAGCTAGTCTCTCATTGGTTCCCCCTCTTCCCGTTCATCCTCAGGCCAAATTGCGACCTGTACGAAACAGGAGGTTAAAGGTGCTGATTCTCCAAGTAGGGAGATGTTTAGTAGAGCGGCTGGAATGGCGAACCCGAGCACAAGGAGAGGAGAAATGAGGTGCGTTGGAGAAACCTTTCCCGATCACACGGTGTACCATCTTCTGGGTTTCCCACGCATGTTTTCGATGTAGGAAGATGCCCTTGAACCTGGAGATTTGGGACCCACGGCATGGGTACCACGCAGCATGACTTTAAAGGGTCTGCGTTTGCTCACCCAAGCTCACCAATCCTCTGAGCCCCAAGAGTGTCCAGCCTTATGTCTCATCCAGCTGTGGGTCTAGATATGGTCAATCCAGGTTGCATCAGAGCCCCTGAACGGGTTTTGTAAGAATTTCTCTCTCTTTCACTGTCTTTGTTTTATGGGGTTTTTTTTAAAGTAATCTATTTTGATAATGGGGTTTAGCTGCTTTTCACTGCTGTGTTTATGCCGCTTTACACCCTCTTGATTCACTTCCAGAGAGATATCAATACATAGGTTTTAAGACTCTTACTAGTCAGATATATTCTTGGGCGGTGAATAGGGGCTGTTGAGTCCAGTTCACTGAGCAGGGGGTAGGTCTTGTCTATTACATATTTGGCTTGTGGAACGGTATCTGAGCTAATTTCAAACCCTTGTTTTATGCATCACCCCACCTCACCTTTCCCGTTAAGCAGCCATAGTGTGTTTTCTAAATGTGTGACTCTGTTCTGTTTTGTAATTCAGTTCAAGTGTAGCGATTTTGACATTCCCTCTATAAGTGATATCTTAGGATAAGTGTCTTTTTCTCTGTGACTTATTTCACTGAGAGTCATCGTACCTAAATCCACTCATCCTGCTGCTACTAGCCTTATGACATTGATTTCATGGCTGAGTGATATTCCATTGTGCCTAAGTACCACAACTTCTTTATCCATTTTTCTCTTTCCTGGGATATTGAAGGTGTACCGAAGTGGAGGTTCTTGAAATCAGAGCAGCCCTAAACTTTGGCGTGCCTGTGTCTTGTTGATTTTTAGTTTTCCCGATTTATACGCCCATGAGTGGAAGTGCCCTATGCTCTCTAAGCTGTGCTTATTACATGTTTCAGGACACACCGTACACTTCTCCAGAGTGGCTGTTGGCAATTTACATCCCGCCCATCAGCGTAGCAAGGCTCCCATGTCTCCATGGCCTGTCCTGCATTTCTGGTTTTTACACTTTTTTCAGCATGGCCCTTTTGACCGATGGCAAGCGAGACTTCTTTGTAGCGCTGATTTGCCTTTCCGGCTTGCCTGGTTGGCCAAAAAGGGCGTATGCGTTTTTTCCTGAATATATTCAGGAAAAAACGCATACGCCCTTTTTGGCTAAAGGCATCATTGTCAACGCTTTGCCGCTTTTCATGTGCTTTCAAGGCGAGTCGTGTCTGCCTCCTGAAACCTGTTTCCTGCAATTCTGCCTTGCTTTCAAATCCTCTTCATTGCCTTCCCTCAATATATTTGTGGACGAGAGTTATCATTTATAACTGTGCAGGTTTGTGAGTTGCAGTGCCCCTGAGCTCCATTTGTGAAGTCGCTTTTTTGGGAGCTGGCCGCCAAAGCGCAGGATTGCTTCAGGCCGTATTCTGGTTCCGGGGGGCAGGCTGAGCCTGTGGTTCATTCTTCTTCCTGATGGGAAAATAGAGTGACCTGTGCCTGTCCCAACACCTAGAGCTAGTCTCTCATTGGTTCCCCCTCTTCCCGTTCATCCTCAGGCCAAATTGCGACCTGTACGAAACAGGAGGTTAAAGGTGCTGATTCTCCAAGTAGGGAGATGTTTAGTAGAGCGGCTGGAATGGCGAACCCGAGCACAAGGAGAGGAGAAATGAGGTGCGTTGGAGAAACCTTTCCCGATCACACGGTGTACCATCTTCTGGGTTTCCCACGCATGTTTTCGATGTAGGAAGATGCCCTTGAACCTGGAGATTTGGGACCCACGGCATGGGTACCACGCAGCATGACTTTAAAGGGTCTGCGTTTGCTCACCCAAGCTCACCAATCCTCTGAGCCCCAAGAGTGTCCAGCCTTATGTCTCATCCAGCTGTGGGTCTAGATATGGTCAATCCAGGTTGCATCAGAGCCCCTGAACGGGTTTTGTAAGAATTTCTCTCTCTTTCACTGTCTTTGTTTTATGGGGTTTTTTTTAAAGTAATCTATTTTGATAATGGGGTTTAGCTGCTTTTCACTGCTGTGTTTATGCCGCTTTACACCCTCTTGATTCACTTCCAGAGAGATATCAATACATAGGTTTTAAGACTCTTACTAGTCAGATATATTCTTGGGCGGTGAATAGGGGCTGTTGAGTCCAGTTCACTGAGCAGGGGGTAGGTCTTGTCTATTACATATTTGGCTTGTGGAACGGTATCTGAGCTAATTTCAAACCCTTGTTTTATGCATCACCCCACCTCACCTTTCCCGTTAAGCAGCCATAGTGTGTTTTCTAAATGTGTGACTCTGTTCTGTTTTGTAATTCAGTTCAAGTGTAGCGATTTTGACATTCCCTCTATAAGTGATATCTTAGGATAAGTGTCTTTTTCTCTGTGACTTATTTCACTGAGAGTCATCGTACCTAAATCCACTCATCCTGCTGCTACTAGCCTTATGACATTGATTTCATGGCTGAGTGATATTCCATTGTGCCTAAGTACCACAACTTCTTTATCCATTTTTCTCTTTCCTGGGATATTGAAGGTGTACCGAAGTGGAGGTTCTTGGAAACAGAGCAGCCCTAAACGTTGGGGTGCCTGTGTCTTGTTGATTTTTAGGTTTCCCGATTTATACGCCCATGAGTGGAAGTGCCCTATGCTCTCTAAGCTGTGCTTATTACATGTTCCAGGACACACCGTACACTTCTCCAGAGTGGCTGTTGGCAATTTACATCCCGCCCATCAGCGTAGCAAGGCTCCCATGTCTCCATGGCCTGTCCTGCATTTCTGGTTTTTACACTTTTTTCAGCATGGCCCTTTTGACCGATGGCAAGCGAGACTTCTTTGTAGCGCTGATTTGCCTTTCCGGCTTGCCTGGTTGGCCAAAAAGGGCGTATGCGTTTTTTCCTGAATATATTCAGGAAAAAACTCATACGCCCTTTTTGGCCAAGGGCATCATTGTCAACGCTTTGCCCCTTTTCATGTGCTTTCAAGGCGAGTCGAGTCTGCCTCCTGAAACCTGTTTCCTGCAATTCTGCCTTGCTTTCAAATCCTCCTCGTTGCCTTCCCTCAATATATTTGTGGACGAGAGTTATCATTTATAACTCTGCAGGTTTGTGAGTTGCAGTGCCCCTGAGCTCCATTTGTGAAGTCGCTTTTTTGGGAGCTGGCCGCCAAAGCGCAGGATTGCTTCAGGCCGTATTCTGGTTCCGGGGGGCAGGCTGAGCCTGTGGTTCATTCTTCTTCCTGATGGGAAAATAGAGTGACCTGTGCCTTTCCCAACACCTAGAGCTAGTCTCTCATTGGTTCCCCCTCTTCCCGTTCATCCTCAGGCCAAATTGCGACCTGTACGAAACAGGAGGTTAAAGGTGCTGATTCTCCAAGTAGGGAGATGGTTAGTAGAGCGGCTGGAATGGCGAACCCGAGCACAAGGAGAGGAGAAATGAGGTGCGTTGGAGAAACCTTTCCCGATCACACGGTGTACCATCTTCCGGGTTTCCCACGCATGTTTTCGATGTAGGAAGATGCCCTTGAACCTGGAGATTTGGGACCCACGGCATGGGTACCACGCAGTATGAGTTTAAAGGGTCTGCCTTTGCTCACCCAAGATCACCAATCCTCTGAGCCCCAAGAGTGTCCAGCCTTATGTCTCATCCAGCTGTGGGTCTAGATATGGTCAATCCAGGTTGCATCAGAGCCCCTGAACGGATTTTGTAAGAATTTCTCTCTCTTTCACTGTCTTTGTTTTATGGGTTTTTTTTTTAAGTAATCTATTTTGATAATGGGGTTTAGCTGCTTTTCACTGCTGTGTTTATGCCGCTTTACACCCTCTTGATTCACTTCCAGAGAGATATCAATACATAGGTTTTAAGACCCTTACTAGTCAGATATATTCTTGGGCGGTGAATAGGGGCTGTTGAGTCCAGTTCACTGAGGAGGGAGTAGGACTTGTCTATTACATATTTGGCTTGTGGAATGGTATCTGAGCTAATTTCAAACCCTTGTTTTATGCATCACCCCACCTCACCTTTCCCGTTAAGCAGCCATAGTGTGTTTTCTAAATGTGTGACTCTGTTCTGTTTTGTAATTCAGTTCAAGTGTAGCGATTTTGACATTCCCTCTATAAGTGATATCTTAGGATAAGTGTCCTTTTCTCTGTGACTTATTTCACTGAGAGTCATCGTACCTAAATCCACTCATCCTGCTGCTACTAGCCTTATGACATTGATTTCATGGCTGAGTGATATTACATTGTGCCTAAGTACCACAACTTCTTTATCCATTTTTCTCTTTCCTGGGATATTGAAGGTGTACCGAAGTGGAGGTTCTTGGAAACAGAGCAGCCCTAAACTTTGGGGTGCCTGTGTCTTGTTGATTTTTAGGTTTCCCGATTTATACGCCCATGAGTGGAAGTGCCCTATGCTCTCTAAGCTGTGCTTATTACATGTTTCAGGACACACCGTACACTTCTCCAGAGTGGCTGTTGGCAATTTACATCCCGCCCATCACCGTAGCAAGGCTCCCATGTCTCCGTGGCCTGTCCTGCATTTCTGGTTTTTACACTTTTTTCAGCATGGCCCTTTTGACCGATGGCAAGCGAGACTTCTTTGTAGCGCTGATTTGCCTTTCCGGCTTGCCTGGTTGGCCAAAAAGGGCGTATGCGTTTTTTCCTGAATATATTCAGGAAAAAACGCATACGCCCTTTTTGGCCAAGGGCATCATTGTCAACGCTTTGCCGCTTTTCATGTGCTTTCAAGGCGAGTCGAGTCTGCCTCCTGAAACCTGTTTCCTGCAATTCTGCCTTGCTCTCAAATCCTCTTCGTTGCCTTCCCTCAATATATTTGTGGATGACAGTTATCATTTATAACTCTGCAGGTTTGTGAGTTGCAGTGCCCCTGACCTCCATTTGTCAAGTCGCTTTTTTGGGAGCTGGCCGCCAAAGCGCAGGATTGCTTCAGGCCGTATTCTGGTTCCGGGGGGCAGGCTGAGCCTGTGGTTCATTCTTCTTCCTGATGGGAAAATAGAGTGACCTGTGCCTGTCCCAACACCTAGAGCTAGTCTCTCATTGGTTCCCCCTCTTCCCGTTCATCCTCAGGCCAAATTGCGACCTGTACGAAACAGGAGGTTAAAGGTGCTGATTCTCCAAGTAGGGAGATGTTTAGTAGAGCGGCTGGAATGGCGAACCCGAGCCCAAGGAGAGGAGAAATGAGGTGCGTTGGAGAAACCTTTCCCGATCACACGGTGTACCATCTTCTGGGTTTCCCACGCATGTTTTCGATGTAGGAAGATGCCCTTGAACCTGGAGATTTGGGACCCACGGCATGGGTACCACGCAGCATGACTTTAAAGGGTCTGCGTTTGCTCACCCAAGCTCACCAATTCTCTCAGCCCCAAGAGTGTCCAGCCTTATGTCTCATCCAGCTGTGGGTCTAGATATGGTCAATCCAGGTTGCATCAGAGCTCCTGAACGGATTTTGTAAGAATTTCTCTCTCTTTCACTGTCTTTGTTTTATGGGGTTTTTTTTAAAGTAATCTATTTTGATAATGGGGTTTAGCTGCTTTTCACTGCTGTGTTTATGCCGCTTTACACCCTCTTGATTCACTTCCAGAGAGATATCAATACATAGGTTTTAAGACTCTTACTAGTCAGATATATTCTTGGGCGGTGAATAGGGGCTGTTGAGTCCAGTTCACTGAGCAGGGGGTAGGTCTTGTCTATTACATATTTGGCTTGTGGAACGGTATCTGAGCTAATTTCAAACCCTTGTTTTATGCATCACCCCACCTCACCTTTCCCGTTAAGCAGCCATAGTGTGTTTTCTAAATGTGTGACTCTGTTCTGTTTTGTAATTCAGTTCAAGTGTAGCGATTTTGACATTCCCTCTATAAGTGATATCTTAGGATAAGTGTCCTTTTCTCTGTGACTTATTTCACTGAGAGTCATCGTACCTAAATCCACTCATCCTGCTGCTACTAGCCTTATGACATTGATTTCATGGCTGAGTGATATTCCATTGTGCCTAAGTACCACAACTTCTTTATCCATTTTTCTCTTTCCTGGGATATTGAAGGTGTACCGAAGTGGAGGTTCTTGGAAACAGAGCAGCCCTAAACTTTGGGGTGCCTGTGTCTTGTTGATTTTTAGGTTTCCCGATTTATACGCCCATGAGTGGAAGTGCCCTATGCTCTCTAAGCTGTGCTTATTACATGTTTCAGGACACACCGTACACTTCTCGAGAGTGGCTGTCGGCAATTTACATCCCGCCCATCAGCGTAGCAAGGCTCCCATGTCTCCGTGGCCTGTCCTGCATTTCTGGTTTTTACACTTTTTTCAGCATGGCCCTTTTGACCGATGGGAAGCGAGACTTGTTTGTAGCGCTGATTTGCCTTTCCGGCTTGCCTGGTTGGCAAAAAAGGGCGTATACGTTTTTTCCTGAATATATTCAGGAAAAAACGCATACGCCCTTTTTGGCCAAGGGCATCATTGTCAACGCTTTGCCGCTTTTTATGTGCTTTCAAGGTGAGTCGAATCTGCCTCCTGAAACCTGTTTCCTGCAATTCTGCCTTGCTTTCAAATCCTCTTCATTGCCTTCCCTCAATATATTTGTGGACGAGAGTTATCATTTATAACTCTGCAGGTTTGTGAGTTGCAGTGCCCCTGAGCTCCATTTGTCAAGTCGCTTTTTTGGGAGCTGGCCGCCAAAGCGCAGGATTGCTTCAGGCCGTATTCTGGTTCCGGGGGGCAGGCTGAGCCTGTGGTTCATTCTTCTTCCTGATGGGAAAATAGAGTGACCTGTGCCTGTCCCAACACCTAGAGCTAGTCTCTCATTGGTTCCCCCTCTTCCCGTTCATCCTCAGGCCAAATTGCGACCTGTACGAAACAGGAGGTTAAAGGTGCTGATTCTCCAAGTAGGGAGATTGTTAGTAGAGCGGCTGGAATGGCGAACCCGAGCACAAGGAGAGGAGAAATGAGGTGCGTTGGAGAAACCTTTCCCGATCACACGGTGTACCATCTTCCGGGTTTCCCACGCATGTTTTCGATGTAGGAAGATGCCCTTGAACCTGGAGATTTGGGACCCACGGCATGGGTACCACGCAGTATGAGTTTAAAGGGTCTGCCTTTGCTCACCCAAGATCACCAATCCTCTGAGCCCCAAGAGTGTCCAGCCTTATGTCTCATCCAGCTGTGGGTCTAGATATGGTCAATCCAGGTTGCATCAGAGCCCCTGAACGGATTTTGTAAGAATTTCTCTCTCTTTCACTGTCTTTGTTTTATGGGTTTTTTTTTTAAGTAATCTATTTTGATAATGGGGTTTAGCTGCTTTTCACTGCTGTGTTTATGCCGCTTTACACCCTCTTGATTCACTTCCAGAGAGATATCAATACATAGGTTTTAAGACCCTTACTAGTCAGATATATTCTTGGGCGGTGAATAGGGGCTGTTGAGTCCAGTTCACTGAGGAGGGAGTAGGTCTTGTCTATTACATATTTGGCTTGTGGAATGGTATCTGAGCTAATTTCAAACCCTTGTTTTATGCATCACCCCACCTCACCTTTCCCGTTAAGCAGCCATAGTGTGTTTTCTAAATGTGTGACTCTGTTCTGTTTTGTAATTCAGTTCAAGTGTAGCGATTTTGACATTCCCTCTATAAGTGATATCTTAGGATAAGTGTCCTTTTCTCTGTGACTTATTTCACTGAGAGTCATCGTACCTAAATCCACTCATCCTGCTGCTACTAGCCTTATGACATTGATTTCATGGCTGAGTGATATTACATTGTGCCTAAGTACCACAACTTCTTTATCCATTTTTCTCTTTCCTGGGATATTGAAGGTGTACCGAAGTGGAGGTTCTTGGAAACAGAGCAGCCCTAAACTTTGGGGTGCCTGTGTCTTGTTGATTTTTAGGTTTCCCGATTTATACGCCCATGAGTGGAAGTGCCCTATGCTCTCTAAGCTGTGCTTATTACATGTTTCAGGACACACCGTACACTTCTCCAGAGTGGCTGTTGGCAATTTACATCCCGCCCATCAGCGTAGCAAGGCTCCCATGTCTCCGTGGCCTGTCCTGCATTTCTGGTTTTTACACTTTTTTCAGCATGGCCCTTTTGACCGATGGCAAGCGAGACTTCTTTGTAGCGCTGATTTGCCTTTCCGGCTTGCCTGGTTGGCCAAAAAGGGCGTATGCGTTTTTTCCTGAATATATTCAGGAAAAAACGCATACGCCCTTTTTGGCCAAGGGCATCATTGTCAACGCTTTGCCGCTTTTCATGTGCTTTCAAGGCGAGTCGAGTCTGCCTCCTGAAACCTGTTTCCTGCAATTCTGCCTTGCTCTCAAATCCTCTTCGTTGCCTTCCCTCAATATATTTGTGGACGACAGTTATCATTTATAACTCTGCAGGTTTGTGAGTTGCAGTGCCCCTGACCTCCATTTGTCAAGTCGCTTTTTTGGGAGCTGGCCGCCAAAGCGCAGGATTGCTTCAGGCCGTATTCTGGTTCCGGGGGGCAGGCTGAGCCTGTGGTTCATTCTTCTTCCTGATGGGAAAATAGAGTGACCTGTGCCTGTCCCAACACCTAGAGCTAGTCTCTCATTGGTTCCCCCTCTTCCCGTTCATCCTCAGGCCAAATTGCGACCTGTACGAAACAGGAGGTTAAAGGTGCTGATTCTCCAAGTAGGGAGATGTTTAGTAGAGCGGCTGGAATGGCGAACCCGAGCCCAAGGAGAGGAGAAATGAGGTGCGTTGGAGAAACCTTTCCCGATCACACGGTGTACCATCTTCTGGGTTTCCCACGCATGTTTTCGATGTAGGAAGATGCCCTTGAACCTGGAGATTTGGGACCCACGGCATGGGTACCACGCAGCATGACTTTAAAGGGTCTGCGTTTGCTCACCCAAGCTCACCAATTCTCTCAGCCCCAAGAGTGTCCAGCCTTATGTCTCATCCAGCTGTGGGTCTAGATATGGTCAATCCAGGTTGCATCAGAGCTCCTGAACGGATTTTGTAAGAATTTCTCTCTCTTTCACTGTCTTTGTTTTATGGGGTTTTTTTTAAAGTAATCTATTTTGATAATGGGGTTTAGCTGCTTTTCACTGCTGTGTTTATGCCGCTTTACACCCTCTTGATTCACTTCCAGAGAGATATCAATACATAGGTTTTAAGACTCTTACTAGTCAGATATATTCTTGGGCGGTGAATAGGGGCTGTTGAGTCCAGTTCACTGAGCAGGGGGTAGGTCTTGTCTATTACATATTTGGCTTGTGGAACGGTATCTGAGCTAATTTCAAACCCTTGTTTTATGCATCACCCCACCTCACCTTTCCCGTTAAGCAGCCATAGTGTGTTTTCTAAATGTGTGACTCTGTTCTGTTTTGTAATTCAGTTCAAGTGTAGCGATTTTGACATTCCCTCTATAAGTGATATCTTAGGATAAGTGTCCTTTTCTCTGTGACTTATTTCACTGAGAGTCATCGTACCTAAATCCACTCATCCTGCTGCTACTAGCCTTATGACATTGATTTCATGGCTGAGTGATATTCCATTGTGCCTAAGTACCACAACTTCTTTATCCATTTTTCTCTTTCCTGGGATATTGAAGGTGTACCGAAGTGGAGGTTCTTGGAAACAGAGCAGCCCTAAACTTTGGGGTGCCTGTGTCTTGTTGATTTTTAGGTTTCCCGATTTATACGCCCATGAGTGGAAGTGCCCTATGCTCTCTAAGCTGTGCTTATTACATGTTTCAGGACACACCGTACACTTCTCGAGAGTGGCTGTCGGCAATTTACATCCCGCCCATCAGCGTAGCAAGGCTCCCATGTCTCCGTGGCCTGTCCTGCATTTCTGGTTTTTACACTTTTTTCAGCATGGCCCTTTTGACCGATGGGAAGCGAGACTTGTTTGTAGCGCTGATTTGCCTTTCCGGCTTGCCTGGTTGGCAAAAAAGGGCGTATACGTTTTTTCCTGAATATATTCAGGAAAAAACGCATACGCCCTTTTTGGCCAAGGGCATCATTGTCAACGCTTTGCCGCTTTTTATGTGCTTTCAAGGCGAGTCGAATCTGCCTCCTGAAACCTGTTTCCTGCAATTCTGCCTTGCTTTCAAATCCTCTTCGTTGCCTTCCCTCAATATATTTGTGGACGAGAGTTATCATTTATAACTCTGCAGGTTTGTGAGTTGCAGTGCCCCTGAGCTCCATTTGTCAAGTCGCTTTTTTGGGAGCTGGCCGCCAAAGCGCAGGATTGCTTCAGGCCGTATTCTGGTTCCGGGGGGCAGGCTGAGCCTGTGGTTCATTCTTCTTCCTGATGGGAAAATAGAGTGACCTGTGCCTGTCCCAACACCTAGAGCTAGTCTCTCATTGGTTCCCCCTCTTCCCGTTCATCCTCAGGCCAAATTGCGACCTGTACGAAACAGGAGGTTAAAGGTGCTGATTCTCCAAGTAGGGAGATTGTTAGTAGAGCGGCTGGAATGGCGAACCCGAGCCCAAGGAGAGGAGAAATGAGGTGCGTTGGAGAAACCTTTCCCGATCACACGGTGTACCATCTTCTGGGTTTCCCACGCATGTTTTCGATGTAGGAAGATGCCCTTGAACCTGGAGATTTGGGACCCACGGCATGGGTACCACGCAGTATGACTTTAAAAGGTCTGCGTTTGCTCACCCAAGCTCACCAATCCTCTGAGCCCCAAGAGTGTCCAGCCTTATGTCTCATCCAGCTGTGGGTCTAGATATGGCCAATCCAGGTTGCATCAGAGCCCCTGAACGGATTTTGTAAGAATTTCTCTCTCTTTCACTGTCTTTGTTTTATGGGTTTTTTTTTAAGTAATCTATTTTGATAATGGGGTTTAGCTGCTTTTCACTGCTGTGTTTATGCCGCTTTACACCCTCTTGATTCACTTCCAGAGAGATATCAATACATAGGTTTTAAGACTCTTACTATTCAGATATATTCTTGGGCGGTGAATAGGGGCTGTTGAGTCCAGTTCAGTGAGCAGGGGGTAGGTCTTGTCTATTACATATTTGGCTTGTGGAACGGTATCTGAGCTAATTTCAAACCCTTGTTTTATGCATCACCCCACCTCACCTTTCCCGTTAAGCAGCCATAGTGTGTTTTCTAAATGTGTGACTCTGTTCTGTTTTGTAATTCAGTTCAAGTGTAGCGATTTTGACATTCCCTCTATAAGTGATATCTTAGGATAAGTGTCTTTTTCTCTGTGACTTATCTCACTGAGAGTCATCGTACCTAAATCCACTCATCCTGCTGCTACTAGCCTTATGACATTGATTTCATGGCTGAGTGATATTCCATTGTGCCTAAGTACCACAACTTCTTTATCCATTTTTCTCTTTCCTGGGATATTGAAGGTGTACCGAAGTGGAGGTTCTTGGAAACAGAGCAGCCCTAAACTTTGGGGTGCCTGTGTCTTGTTGATTTTTAGGTTTCCCGATTTATACGCCCATGAGTGGAAGTGCCCTATGCTCTCTAAGCTGTGCTTATTACATGTTTCAGGACACACCGTACACTTCTCGAGAGTGGCTGTCGGCAATTTACATCCCGCCCATCAGCGTAGCAAGGCTCCCATGTCTCCGTGGCCTGTCCTGCATTTCTGGTTTTTACACTTTTTTCAGCATGGCCCTTTTGACCGATGGGAAGCGAGACTTGTTTGTAGCGCTGATTTGCCTTTCCGGCTTGCCTGGTTGGCAAAAAAGGGCGTATACGTTTTTTCCTGAATATATTCAGGAAAAAACGCATACGCCCTTTTTGGCCAAGGGCATCATTGTCAACGCTTTGCCGCTTTTTATGTGCTTTCAAGGCGAGTCGAATCTGCCTCCTGAAACCTGTTTCCTGCAATTCTGCCTTGCTTTCAAATCCTCTTCGTTGCCTTCCCTCAATATATTTGTGGACGAGAGTTATCATTTATAACTCTGCAGGTTTGTGAGTTGCAGTGCCCCTGAGCTCCATTTGTCAAGTCGCTTTTTTGGGAGCTGGCCGCCAAAGCGCAGGATTGCTTCAGGCCGTATTCTGGTTCCGGGGGGCAGGCTGAGCCTGTGGTTCATTCTTCTTCCTGATGGGAAAATAGAGTGACCTGTGCCTGTCCCAACACCTAGAGCTAGTCTCTCATTGGTTCCCCCTCTTCCCGTTCATCCTCAGGCCAAATTGCGACCTGTACGAAACAGGAGGTTAAAGGTGCTGATTCTCCAAGTAGGGAGATTGTTAGTAGAGCGGCTGGAATGGCGAACCCGAGCCCAAGGAGAGGAGAAATGAGGTGCGTTGGAGAAACCTTTCCCGATCACACGGTGTACCATCTTCTGGGTTTCCCACGCATGTTTTCGATGTAGGAAGATGCCCTTGAACCTGGAGATTTGGGACCCACGGCATGGGTACCACGCAGTATGACTTTAAAAGGTCTGCGTTTGCTCACCCAAGCTCACCAATCCTCTGAGCCCCAAGAGTGTCCAGCCTTATGTCTCATCCAGCTGTGGGTCTAGATATGGCCAATCCAGGTTGCATCAGAGCCCCTGAACGGATTTTGTAAGAATTTCTCTCTCTTTCACTGTCTTTGTTTTATGGGTTTTTTTTTAAGTAATCTATTTTGATAATGGGGTTTAGCTGCTTTTCACTGCTGTGTTTATGCCGCTTTACACCCTCTTGATTCACTTCCAGAGAGATATCAATACATAGGTTTTAAGACTCTTACTATTCAGATATATTCTTGGGCGGTGAATAGGGGCTGTTGAGTCCAGTTCAGTGAGCAGGGGGTAGGTCTTGTCTATTACATATTTGGCTTGTGGAACGGTATCTGAGCTAATTTCAAACCCTTGTTTTATGCATCACCCCACCTCACCTTTCCCGTTAAGCAGCCATAGTGTGTTTTCTAAATGTGTGACTCTGTTCTGTTTTGTAATTCAGTTCAAGTGTAGCGATTTTGACATTCCCTCTATAAGTGATATCTTAGGATAAGTGTCTTTTTCTCTGTGACTTATTTCACTGAGAGTCATCGTACCTAAATCCACTCATCCTGCTGCTACTAGCCTTATGACATTGATTTCATGGCTGAGTGATATTCCATTGTGCCTAAGTACCACAACTTCTTTATCCATTTTTCTCTTTCCTGGGATATTGAAGGTGTACCGAAGTGGAGGTTCTTGGAAACAGAGCAGCCCTAAACTTTGGGGTGCCTGTGTCTTGTTGATTTTTAGGTTTCCCGATTTATACACCCATGAGTGGAAGTGCCCTATGCTCTCTAAGCTGTGCTTATTACATGTTCCAGGACACACCGTACACTTCTCCAGAGTGGCTGTTGGCAATTTACATCCCGCCCATCAGCGTAGCAAGGCTCCCATGTCTCCGTGGCCTGTCCTGCATTTCTGGTTTTTACACTTTTTTCAGCATGGCCCTTTTGACCGATGGCAAGCGAGACTTCTTTGTAGCGCTGATTTGCCTTTCCGGCTTGCCTGGTTGGCCAAAAAGGGCGTATGCGTTTTTTCCTGAATATATTCAGGAAAAAACGCATACGCCCTTTTTGGCCAAGGGCATCATTGTCAACGCTTTGCCGCTTTTCATGTGCTTTCAAGGCGAGTCGAGTCTGCCTCCTGAAACCTGTTTCCTGCAATTCTGCCTTGCTCTCAAATCCTCTTCGTTGCCTTCCCTCAATATATTTGTGGACGACAGTTATCATTTATAACTCTGCAGGTTTGTGAGTTGCAGTGCCCCTGACCTCCATTTGTCAAGTCGCTTTTTTGGGAGCTGGCCGCCAAAGCGCAGGATTGCTTCAGGCCGTATTCTGGTTCCGGGGGGCAGGCTGAGCCTGTGGTTCATTCTTCTTCCTGATGGGAAAATAGAGTGACCTGTGCCTGTCCCAACACCTAGAGCTAGTCTCTCATTGGTTCCCCCTCTTCCCGTTCATCCTCAGGCCAAATTGCGACCTGTACGAAACAGGAGGTTAAAGGTGCTGATTCTCCAAGTAGGGAGATGTTTAGTAGAGCGGCTGGAATGGCGAACCCGAGCCCAAGGAGAGGAGAAATGAGGTGCGTTGGAGAAACCTTTCCCGATCACACGGTGTACCATCTTCTGGGTTTCCCACGCATGTTTTCGATGTAGGAAGATGCCCTTGAACCTGGAGATTTGGGACCCACGGCATGGGTACCACGCAGCATGACTTTAAAGGGTCTGCGTTTGCTCACCCAAGCTCACCAATTCTCTCAGCCCCAAGAGTGTCCAGCCTTATGTCTCATCCAGCTGTGGGTCTAGATATGGTCAATCCAGGTTGCATCAGAGCTCCTGAACGGATTTTGTAAGAATTTCTCTCTCTTTCACTGTCTTTGTTTTATGGGGTTTTTTTTAAAGTAATCTATTTTGATAATGGGGTTTAGCTGCTTTTCACTGCTGTGTTTATGCCGCTTTACACCCTCTTGATTCACTTCCAGAGAGATATCAATACATAGGTTTTAAGACTCTTACTAGTCAGATATATTCTTGGGCGGTGAATAGGGGCTGTTGAGTCCAGTTCACTGAGCAGGGGGTAGGTCTTGTCTATTACATATTTGGCTTGTGGAACGGTATCTGAGCTAATTTCAAACCCTTGTTTTATGCATCACCCCACCTCACCTTTCCCGTTAAGCAGCCATAGTGTGTTTTCTAAATGTGTGACTCTGTTCTGTTTTGTAATTCAGTTCAAGTGTAGCGATTTTGACATTCCCTCTATAAGTGATATCTTAGGATAAGTGTCCTTTTCTCTGTGACTTATTTCACTGAGAGTCATCGTACCTAAATCCACTCATCCTGCTGCTACTAGCCTTATGACATTGATTTCATGGCTGAGTGATATTCCATTGTGCCTAAGTACCACAACTTCTTTATCCATTTTTCTCTTTCCTGGGATATTGAAGGTGTACCGAAGTGGAGGTTCTTGGAAACAGAGCAGCCCTAAACTTTGGGGTGCCTGTGTCTTGTTGATTTTTAGGTTTCCCGATTTATACGCCCATGAGTGGAAGTGCCCTATGCTCTCTAAGCTGTGCTTATTACATGTTTCAGGACACACCGTACACTTCTCGAGAGTGGCTGTCGGCAATTTACATCCCGCCCATCAGCGTAGCAAGGCTCCCATGTCTCCGTGGCCTGTCCTGCATTTCTGGTTTTTACACTTTTTTCAGCATGGCCCTTTTGACCGATGGGAAGCGAGACTTCTTTGTAGCGCTGATTTGCCTTTCCGGCTTGCCTGGTTGGCAAAAAAGGGCGTATACGTTTTTTCCTGAATATATTCAGGAAAAAACGCATACGCCCTTTTTGGCCAAGGGCATCATTGTCAACGCTTTGCCGCTTTTTATGTGCTTTCAAGGCGAGTCGAATCTGCCTCCTGAAACCTGTTTCCTGCAATTCTGCCTTGCTTTCAAATCCTCTTCGTTGCCTTCCCTCAATATATTTGTGGACGAGAGTTATCATTTATAACTCTGCAGGTTTGTGAGTTGCAGTGCCCCTGAGCTCCATTTGTCAAGTCGCTTTTTTGGGAGCTGGCGGCCAAAGCGCAGGATTGCTTCAGGCCGTATTCTGGTTCCGGGGGGCAGGCTGAGCCTGTGGTTCATTCTTCTTCCTGATGGGAAAATAGAGTGACCTGTGCCTGTCCCAACACCTAGAGCTAGTCTCTCATTGGTTCCCCCTCTTCCCGTTCATCCTCAGGCCAAATTGCGACCTGTACGAAACAGGAGGTTAAAGGTGCTGATTCTCCAAGTAGGGAGATGGTTAGTAGAGCGGCTGGAATGGCGAACCCGAGCACAAGGAGAGGAGAAATGAGGTGCGTTGGAGAAACCTTTCCCGATCACACGGTGTACCATCTTCTGGGTTTCCCACGCATGTTTTCGATGTAGGAAGATGCCCTTGAACCTGGAGATTTGGGACCCATGGCATGGGTACCACGCAGCATGACTTTAAAGGGTCTGCGTTTGCTCACCCAAGCTCACCAATCCTCTGAGCCCCAAGAGTGTCCAGCCTTATGTCTCATCCAGCTGTGGGTCTAGATATGGCCAATCCAGGTTGCATCAGAGCCCCTGAACGGATTTTGTAAGAATTTCTCTCTCTTTCACTGTCTTTGTTTTATGGGTTTTTTTTTAAAGTAATCTATTTTGATAATGGGGTTTAGCTGCTTTTCACTGCTGTGTTTATGCCGCTTTACACCCTCTTGATTCACTTCCAGAGAGATATCAATACATAGGTTCTAAGACTCTTACTAGTCAGATATATTCTTGGGCGGTGAATAGGGGCTGTTGAGTCCAGTTCACTGAGCAGGGGGTAGGTCTTGTCTATTACATATTTGGCTTGTGGAACGGTATCTGAGCTAATTTCAAACCCTTGTTTTATGCATCACCCCACCTCACCTTTCCCGTTAAGCAGCCATAGTGTGTTTTCTAAATATGTGACTCTGTTCTGTTTTGTAATTCAGTTCAAGTGTAGCGATTTTGACATTCCCTCTATAAATGATATCTTAGGATAAGGGTCTTTTTCTCTGTGACTTATTTCACTGAGAGTCATCGTACCTAAATCCACTCATCCTGCTGCTACTAGCCTTATGACATTGATTTCATGGCTGAGTGATATTCCATTGTGCCTAAGTACCACAACTTCTTTATCCATTTTTCTCTTTCCTGGGATATTGAAGGTGTACCGAAGTGGAGGTTCTTGGAAACAGAGCAGCCCTAAACTTTGGGGTGCCTGTGTCTTGTTGAGTTTTAGGTTTCCCGATTTATACGCCCATGAGTGGAAGTGCCCTATGCTCTCTAAGCTGTGCTTATTACATGTTTCAGGACACACCGTACACTTCTCCAGAGTGGCTGTTGGCAATTTACATCCCGCCCATCAGCGTAGCAAGGCTCCCATGTCTCCGTGGCCTGTCCTGCATTTCTGGTTTTTACACATTTTTCAGCATGGCCCTTTTGACCGATGGCAAGCGAGACTTCTTTGTAGCGCTGATTTGCCTTTCCGGCTTGCCTGGTTGGCCAAGAAGGGCGTATGCGTTTTTTCCTGAATATATTCAGGAAAAAACGCATACGCCCTTTTTGGCCAAGGGCATCATTGTCAACGCTTTGCCGCTTTTCATGTGCTTTCAAGGCGAGTATAGTCTGCCTCCTGAAACCTGTTTCCTGCAATTCTGCCTTGCTTTCAAATCCTCTTCATTGCCTTCCCTCAATATATTTGTGGACGAGAGTTATCATTTATAACTCTGCAGGTTTGTGAGTTGCAGTGCCCCTGAGCTCCATTTGTCAAGTCGCTTTTTTGGGAGCTGGCCGCCAAAGCGCAGGATTGCTTCAGGCCGTATTCTGGTTCCGGGGGGCAGGCTGAGCCTGTGGTTCATTCTTCTTCCTGATGGGAAAATAGAGTGACCTGTGCCTGTCCCAACACCTAGAGCTAGTCTCTCATTGGTTCCCCCTCTTCCCGTTCATCCTCAGGCCAAATTGCGACCTGTACGAAACAGGAGGTTAAAGGTGCTGATTCTCCAAGTAGGGAGATGGTTAGTAGAGCGGCTGGAATGGCGAACCCGAGCCCAAGGAGAGGAGAAATGAGGTGCGTTGGAGAAACCTTTCCCGATCACACGGTGTACCATCTTCTGGGTTTCCCACGCATGTTTTCGATGTAGGAAGATGCCCTTGAACCTGGAGATTTGGGACCCATGGCATGGGTACCACGCAGCATGACTTTAAAGGGTCTGCGTTTGCTCACCCAAGCTCACCAATCCTCTGAGCCCCAAGAGTGTCCAGCCTTATGTCTCATCCAGCTGTGGGTCTAGATATGGCCAATCCAGGTTGCATCAGAGCCCCTGAACGGATTTTGTAAGAATTTCTCTCTCTTTCACTGTCTTTGTTTTATGGGGTTTTTTTTAAAGTAATCTATTTTGATAATGGGGTTTAGCTGCTTTTCACTGCTGTGTTTATGCCGCTTTACACCCTCTTGATTCACTTCCAGAGAGATATCAATACATAGGTTCTAAGACTCTTACTAGTCAGATATATTCTTGGGCGGTGAATAGGGGCTGTTGAGTCCAGTTCACTGAGCAGGGGGTAGGTCTTGTCTATTACATATTTGGCTTGTGGAACGGTATCTGAGCTAATTTCAAACCCTTGTTTTATGCATCACCCCACCTCACCTTTCCCGTTAAGCAGCCATAGTGTGTTTTCTAAATATGTGACTCTGTTCTGTTTTGTAATTCAGTTCAAGTGTAGCGATTTTGACATTCCCTCTATAAATGATATCTTAGGATAAGGGTCTTTTTCTCTGTGACTTATTTCACTGAGAGTCATCGTACCTAAATCCACTCATCCTGCTGCTACTAGCCTTATGACATTGATTTCATGGCTGAGTGATATTCCATTGTGCCTAAGTACCACAACTTCTTTATCCATTTTTCTCTTTCCTGGGATATTGAAGGTGTACCGAAGTGGAGGTTCTTGGAAACAGAGCAGCCCTAAACTTTGGGGTGCCTGTGTCTTGTTGAGTTTTAGGTTTCCCGATTTATACGCCCATGAGTGGAAGTGCCCTATGCTCTCTAAGCTGTGCTTATTACATGTTTCAGGACACACCGTACACTTCTCCAGAGTGGCTGTTGGCAATTTACATCCCGCCCATCAGCGTAGCAAGGCTCCCATGTCTCCGTGGCCTGTCCTGCATTTCTGGTTTTTACACATTTTTCAGCATGGCCCTTTTGACCGATGGGAAGCGAGACTTCTTTGTAGCGCTGATTTGCCTTTCCGGCTTGCCTGGTTGGCCAAGAAGGGCGTATGCGTTTTTTCCTGAATATATTCAGGAAAAAACGCATACGCCCTTTTTGGCCAAGGGCATCATTGTCAACGCTTTGCCGCTTTTCATGTGCTTTCAAGGCGAGTCGAGTCTGCCTCCTGAAACCTGTTTCCTGCAATTCTGCCTTGCTTTCAAATCCTCTTCATTGCCTTCCCTCAATATATTTGTGGACGAGAGTTATCATTTATAACTCTGCAGGTTTGTGAGTTGCAGTGCCCCTGAGCTCCATTTGTCGAGTCGCTTTTTTGGGAGCTGGCCGCCAAAGCGCAGGATTGCTTCAGGCCGTATTCTGGTTCCGGGGGGCAGGCTGAGCCTGTGGTTCATTCTTCTTCCTGATGGGAAAATAGAGTGACCTGTGCCTGTCCCAACACCTAGAGCTAGTCTCTCATTGGTTCCCCCTCTTCCCGTTCATCCTCAGGCCAAATTGCGACCTGTACGAAACAGGAGGTTAAAGGTGCTGATTCTCCAAGTAGGGAGATGGTTAGTAGAGCGGCTGGAATGGCGAACCCGAGCACAAGGAGAGGAGAAATGAGGTGCGTTGGAGAAACCTTTCCCGATCACACGGTGTACCATCTTCTGGGTTTCCCACGCATGTTTTCGATGTAGGAAGATGCCCTTGAACCTGGAGATTTGGGACCCATGGCATGGGTACCACGCAGCATGACTTTAAAGGGTCTGCGTTTGCTCACCCAAGCTCAACAATCCTCTGAGCCCCAAGAGTGTCCAGCCTTATGTCTCATCCAGCTGTGGGTCTAGATATGGCCAATCCAGGTTGCATCAGAGCCCCTGAACGGATTTTGTAAGAATTTCTCTCTCTTTCACTGTCTTTGTTTTATGGGGTTTTTTTTAAAGTAATCTATTTTGATAATGGGGTTTAGCTGCTTTTCACTGCTGTGTTTATGCCGCTTTACACCCTCTTGATTCACTTCCAGAGAGATATCAATACATAGGTTCTAAGACTCTTACTAGTCAGATATATTCTTGGGCGGTGAATAGGGGCTGTTGAGTCCAGTTCACTGAGCAGGGGGTAGGTCTTGTCTATTACATATTTGGCTTGTGGAACGGTATCTGAGCTAATTTCAAACCCTTGTTTTATGCATCACCCCACCTCACCTTTCCCGTTAAGCAGCCATAGTGTGTTTTCTAAATGTGTGACTGTGTTCTGTTTTGTAATTCAGTTCAAGTGTAGCGATTTTCACATTCCCTCTATAAGTGATATCTTAGGATAAGTGTCCTTTTCTCTGTGACTTATTTCACTGAGAGTCATCGTACCTAAATCCACTCATCCTGCTGCTACTAGCCTTATGACATTGATTTCATGGCTGAGTGATATTCCATTGTGCCTAAGTACCACAACTTCTTTATCCATTTTTCTCTTTCCTGGGATATTGAAGGTGTACCGAAGTGGAGGTTCTTGGAAACAGAGCAGCCCTAAACTTTGGGGTTCCTGTGTCTTGTTGATTTTTAGGTTTCCCGATTTATACGCCCATGAGTGGAAGTGCCCTATGCTCTCTAAGCTGTGCTTATTACATGTTTCAGGACACACCGTACACTTCTCCAGAGTGGCTGTTGGCAATTTACATCCCGCCCATCAGCGAAGCAAGGCTCCCATGTCTCCGTGGCCTGTCCTGCATTTCTGGTTTTTACACATTTTTCAGCATGGCCCTTTTGACCGATGGCAAGCGAGACTTCTTTGTAGCGCTGATTTACCTTTCCGGCTTGCCTGGTTGGCCAAAAAGGGCGTATGCGTTTTTTCCTGAATATATTCAGGAAAAAACGCATACGCCCTTTTTGGCCAAGGGCATCATTGTCAACGCTTTGCTGCTTTTCATGTGCTTTCAAGGCGAGTCGAGTCTGCCTCCTGAAACCTGTTTCCTGCAATTCTGCCTTGCTTTCAAATCCTCCTCATTGCCTTCCCTCAATATATTTGTGGACGAGAGTTATCATTTATAACTGTGCAGGTTTGTGAGTTGCAGTGCCCCTGAGCTCCATTTGTCAAGTCGCTTTTTTGGGAGCTGGCCGCCAAAGCGCAGGATTGCTTCAGGCCGTATTCTGGTTCCGGGGGGCAGGCTGAGCCTGTGGTTCATTCTTCTTCCTGATGGGAAAATAGAGTGACCTGTGCCTGTCCCAACACCTAGAGCTAGTCTCTCATTGGTTCCCCCTCTTCCCGTTCATCCTCAGGTCAAATTGCGACCTGTATGAAACAGGAGGTTAAAGGTGCTGATTCTCCAAGTAGGGAGATTGTTAGTAGAGTGGCTGGAATGGCGAACCCGAGCACAAGGAGAGGAGAAATGAGGTGCGTTGGAGAAACCTTTCCCGATCACACGGTGTACCATCTTCTGGGTTTCCCACGCATGTTTTCGATGTAGGAAGATGCCCTTGAACCTGGAGATTTGGGACCCATGGCATGGGTACCACGCAGCATGACTTTAAAGGGTCTGCGTTTGCTCACCCAAGCTCAACAATCCTCTGAGCCCCAAGAGTGTCCAGCCTTATGTCTCATCCAGCTGTGGGTCTAGATATGGCCAATCCAGGTTGCATCAGAGCCCCTGAACGGATTTTGTAAGAATTTCTCTCTCTTTCACTGTCTTTGTTTTATGGGGTTTTTTATAAAGTAATCTATTTTGATAATGGGGTTTAGCTGCTTTTCACTGCTGTGTTTATGCCGCTTTACACCCTCTTGATTCACTTCCAGAGAGATATCAATACATAGGTTCTAAGACTGTTACTAGTCAGATATATTCTTGGGCGGTGAATAGGGGCTGTTGAGTCCAGTTCACTGAGCAGGGGGTAGGTCTTGTCTATTACATATTTGGCTTGTGGAACGGTATCTGAGCTAATTTCAAACCCTTGTTTTATGCATCACCCCACCTCACCTTTCCCGTTAAGCAGCCATAGTGTGTTTTCTAAATGTGTGACTGTGTTCTGTTTTGTAATTCAGTTCAAGTGTAGCGATTTTCACATTCCCTCTATAAGTGATATCTTAGGATAAGTGTCCTTTTCTCTGTGACTTATTTCACTGAGAGTCATCGTACCTAAATCCACTCATCCTGCTGCTACTAGCCTTATGACATTGATTTCATGGCTGAGTGATATTCCATTGTGCCTAAGTACCACAACTTCTTTATCCATTTTTCTCTTTCCTGGGATATTGAAGGTGTACCGAAGTGGAGGTTCTTGGAAACAGAGCAGCCCTAAACTTTGGGGTTCCTGTGTCTTGTTGATTTTTAGGTTTCCCGATTTATACGCCCATGAGTGGAAGTGCCCTATGCTCTCTAAGCTGTGCTTATTACATGTTTCAGGACACACCGTACACTTCTCCAGAGTGGCTGTTGGCAATTTACATCCCGCCCATCAGCGTAGCAAGGCTCCCATGTCTCCGTGGCCTGTCCTGCATTTCTGGTTTTTACACATTTTTCAGCATGGCCCTTTTGACCGATGGCAAGCGAGACTTCTTTGTAGCGCTGATTTGCCTTTCCGGCTTGCCTGGTTGGCCAAAAAGGGCGTATGCGTTTTTTCCTGAATATATTCAGGAAAAAACGCATACGCCCTTTTTGGCCAAGGGCATCATTGTCAACGCTTTGCTGCTTTTCATGTGCTTTCAAGGCGAGTCGAGTCTGCCTCCTGAAACCTGTTTCCTGCAATTCTGCCTTGCTTTCAAATCCTCCTCATTGCCTTCCCTCAATATATTTGTGGACGAGAGTTATCATTTATAACTGTGCAGGTTTGTGAGTTGCAGTGCCCCTGAGCTCCATTTGTCAAGTCGCTTTTTTGGGAGCTGGCCGCCAAAGCGCAGGATTGCTTCAGGCCGTATTCTGGTTCCGGGGGGCAGGCTGAGCCTGTGGTTCATTCTTCTTCCTGATGGGAAAATAGAGTGACCTGTGCCTGTCCCAACACCTAGAGCTAGTCTCTCATTGGTTCCCCCTCTTCCCGTTCATCCTCAGGTCAAATTGCGACCTGTATGAAACAGGAGGTTAAAGGTGCTGATTCTCCAAGTAGGGAGATTGTTAGTAGAGTGGCTGGAATGGCGAACCCGAGCACAAGGAGAGGAGAAATGAGGTGCGTTGGAGAAACCTTTCCCGATCACACGGTGTACCATCTTCTGGGTTTCCCACGCATGTTTTCGATGTAGGAAGATGCCCTTGAACCTGGAGATTTGGGACCCATGGCATGGGTACCACGCAGCAAGACTTTAAAGGGTCTGCGTTTGCTCACCCAAGCTCAACAATCCTCTGAGCCCCAAGAGTGTCCAGCCTTATGTCTCATCCAGCTGTGGGTCTAGATATGGCCAATCCAGGTTGCATCAGAGCCCCTGAACGGATTTTGTAAGAATTTCTCTCTCTTTCACTGTCTTTGTTTTATGGGGTTTTTTTTAAAGTAATCTATTTTGATAATGGGGTTTAGCTGCTTTTCACTGCTGTGTTTATGCCGCTTTACACCCTCTTGATTCACTTCCAGAGAGATATCAATACATAGGTTCTAAGACTGTTACTAGTCAGATATATTCTTGGGCGGTGAATAGGGGCTGTTGAGTCCAGTTCACTGAGCAGGGGGTAGGTCTTGTCTATTACATATTTGGCTTGTGGAACGGTATCTGAGCTAATTTCAAACCCTTGTTTTATGCATCACCCCACCTCACCTTTCCCGTTAAGCAGCCATAGTGTGTTTTCTAAATGTGTGACTCTGTTCTGTTTTGTAATTCAGTTCAAGTGTAGCGATTTTGACATTCCCTCTATAAGTGATATCTTAGGATAAGTGTCTTTTTCTCTGTGACTTATTTCACTGAGAGTCATCGTACCTAAATCCACTCATCCTGCTGCTACTAGCCTTATGACATTGATTTCATGGCTGAGTGATATTCCATTGTGCCTAAGTACCACAACTTCTTTATCCATTTTTCTCTTTCCTGGGATATTGAAGGTGTACCGAAGTGGAGGTTCTTGGAAACAGAGCAGCCCTAAACTTTGGGGTGCCTGTGTCTTGTTGAGTTTTAGGTTTCCCGATTTATACGCCCATGAGTGGAAGTGCCCTATGCTCTCTAAGCTGTGCTTATTACATGTTCCAGGACACACCGTACACTTCTCCAGAGTGGCTGTTGGCAATTTACATCCCGCCCATCAGCGTAGCAAGGCTCCCATGTCTCCATGGCCTGTCCTGCATTTCTGGTTTTTACACTTTTTTCAGCATGGCCCTTTTGACCGATGGGAAGCGAGACTTCTTTGTAGCGCTGATTTGCCTTTCCGGCTTGCCTGGTTGGCCAAAAAGGGCGTATGCGTTTTTTCCTGAATATATTCAGGAAAAAACGCATACGCCCTTTTTGGCCAAGGGCATCATTGTCAACGCTTTGCCGCTTTTCATGTGCTTTCAAGGCGAGTCGAGTCTGCCTCCTGAAACCTGTTTCCTGCAATTCTGCCTTGCTTTCAAATCCTCCTCATTGCCTTCCCTCAATATATTTGTGGACGAGAGTTATCATTTATAACTCTGCAGGTTTGTGAGTTGCAGTGCCCCTGAGCTCCATTTGTCAAGTCGCTTTTTTGGGAGCTGGCCGCCAAAGCGCAGGATTGCTTCAGGCCGTATTCTGGTTCCGGGGGGCAGGCTGAGCCTGTGGTTCATTCTTCTTCCTGATGGGAAAATAGAGTGACCTGTGCCTGTCCCAACACCTAGAGCTAGTCTCTCATTGGTTCCCCCTCTTCCCGTTCATCCTCAGGTCAAATTGCGACCTGTATGAAACAGGAGGTTAAAGGTGCTGATTCTCCAAGTAGGGAGATTGTTAGTAGAGTGGCTGGAATGGCGAACCCGAGCACAAGGAGAGGAGAAATGAGGTGCGTTGGAGAAAACTTTCCCGATCACACGGTGTACCATCTTCCGGGTTTCCCACGCATGTTTTCGATGAAGGAAGATGCCCTTGAACCTGGAGATTTGGGACCCACGGCATGGGTACCACGCAGTATGACTTTAAAGGGTCTGCGTTTGCTCACCCAAACTCACCAATCCTCTGAGCCCCAAGAGTGTCCAGCCTTATGTCTCATCCAGCTGTGGGTCTAAATATGGTCAATCCAGGTTGCATCAGAGCCCCTGAACGGATTTTGTAAGAATTTCTCTCTCTTTCACTGTCTTTGTTTTATGGGGTTTTTTTTAAAGTAATCTATTTTGATAATGGGGTTTAGCTGCTTTTCACTGCTGTGTTTATGCCGCTTTACACCCTCTTGATTCACTTCCAGAGAGATATCAATACATAGGTTTTAAGACTCTTACTAGTCAGATATATTCTTGGGCGGTGAATAGGGGCTGTTGAGTCCAGTTCACTGAGCAGGGAGTAGGTCTTGTCTATTACATATTTGGCTTGTGGAACGGTATCTGAGCTAATTTCAAACCCTTGTTTTATGCATCACCCCACCTCACCTTTCCCGTTAAGCAGCCATAGTGTGTTTTCTAAATATGTGACTCTGTTCTGTTTTGTAATTCAGTTCAAGTGTAGCGATTTTGACATTCCCTCTATAAATGATATCTTAGGATAAGTGTCTTTTTCTCTGTGACTTATTTCACTGAGAGTCATCGTACCTAAATCCACTCATCCTGCTGCTACTAGCCTTATGACATTGATTTCATGGCTGAGTGATATTCCATTGTGCCTAAGTACCACAACTTCTTTATCCATTTTTCTCTTTCCTGGGATATTGAAGGTGTACCGAAGTGGAGGTTCTTGGAAACAGAGCAGCCCTAAACTTTGGGGTGCCTGTGTCTTGTTGATTTTTAGGTTTCCCGATTTATACGCCCATGAGTGGAAGTGCCCTATGCTCTCTAAGCTGTGCTTATTACATGTTTCAGGACACACCGTACACTTCTCCAGAGTGGCTGTTGGCAATTTACATCCCGCCCATCAGCGTAGCAAGGCTCCCATGTCTCCGTGGCCTGTCCTGCATATCTGGTTTTTACACATTTTTCAGCATGGCCCTTTTGACCAATGGCAAGCGAGACTTCTTTGTAGTGCTGATTTGCCTTTCCGGCTTGCCTGGTTGGCCAAAAAGGGCGTATGCGTTTTTTCCTGAATATATTCAGGAAAAAACGCATACGCCCTTTTTGGCCAAGGGCATCATTGTCAACGCTTTGCCGCTTTTCATGTGCTTTCAAGGCGAGTCGAGTCTGCCTCCTGAAACCTGTTTCCTGCAATTCTGCCTTGCTTTCAAATCCTCTTCGTTGCCTTCCCTCAATATATTTGTGGACGAGAGTTATCATTTATAACTCTGCAGGTTTGTGAGTTGCAGTGCCCCTGACCTCCATTTGTCAAGTCGCTTTTTTGGGAGCTGGCCGCCAAAGCGCAGGATTGCTTCAGGCCGTATTCTGGTTCCGGGGGGCAGGCTGAGCCTGTGGTTCATTCTTCTTCCTGATGGGAAAATAGAGTGACCTGTGCCTGTCCCAACACCTAGAGCTAGTCTCTCATTGGTTCCCCCTCTTCCCGTTCATCCTCAGGCCAAATTGCGACCTGTACGAAACAGGAGGTTAAAGGTGCTGATTCTCCAAGTAGGGAGATTGTTAGTAGAGCGGCTGGAATGGCGAACCCGAGCACAAGGAGAGGAGAAATGAGGTGCGTTGGAGAAACCTTTCCCGATCACACGGTGTACCATCTTCTGGGTTTCCCACGCATGTTTTCGATGTAGGAAGATGCCCTTGAACCTGGAGATTTGGGACCCACGGCATGGGTACCACGCAGCATGACTTTACATGGTCTGCGTTTGCTCACCCAAGCTCACCAATTCTCTCAGCCCCAAGAGTGTCCAGCCTTATGTCTCATCCAGCTGTGGGTCTAGATATGGTCAATCCAGGTTGCATCAGAGCCCCTGAACGGATTTTGTAAGAATTTCTCTCTCTTTCACTGTCTTTGTTTTATGGGGTTTTTTTTAAAGTAATCTATTTTGATAATGGGGTTTAGCTGCTTTTCACTGCTGTGTTTATGCCGCTTTACACCCTCTTGATTCACTTCCAGAGAGATATCAATAAATAGGTTTTAAGACTCTTACAATCAGGTATATTCTTGGGCGGTGAATAGGGGCTGTTGAGTCCAGTTCACTGAGCAGGGGGTAGGTCTTGTCTATTACATATTTGGCTTGTGAAACGGTATCTGAGCTAATTTCAAACCCTTGTTTTATGCATCACCCCACCTCACCTTTCCCGTTAAGCAGCCATAGTGTGTTTTCTAAATGTGTGACTCTGTTCTGTTTTGTAATTCAGCTCAAGTGTAGCGATTTTGACATTCCCTCTATAAGTGATATCTTAGGATAAGTGTCCTTTTCTCTGTGACTTATTTCACTGAGAGTCATCGTACCTAAATCCACTCATCCTGCTGCTACTAGCCTTATGACATTGATTTCATGGCTGAGTGATATTCCATTGTGCCTAAGTACCACAACTTCTTTATCCATTTTTCTCTTTCCTGGGATATTGAAGGTGTACCGAAGTGGAGGTTCTTGGAAACAGAGCAGCCCTAAACTTTGTGGTGCCGGTGTCTTGTTGATTTTTAGGTTTCCCGTTTTATACGCCCATGAGTGGAAGTGCCCTATGCTCTCTAAGCTGTGCTTATTACATGTTTCAGGACACACCGTACACTTCTCCAGAGTGGCTGTTGGCAATTTACATCCCGCCCATCAGCGTAGCAAGGCTCCCATGTCTCCGTGGCCTGTCCTGCATTTCTGGTTTTTACACTTTTTTCAGCATGGCCCTTTTGACCGATGGCAAGCGAGACTTCTTTGTAGCGCTGATTTGCCTTTCCGGCTTGCATGGTTGGCCAAAAAGGGCGTATGCGTTTTTTCCTGAATATATTCAGGAAAAAACGCATACGCCCTTTTTGGCAAAGGGCATCATTGTCAACGCTTTGCCGCTTTTCATGTGCTTTCAAGGCGAGTCGAGTCTGCCTCCTGAAACCTGTTTCCTGCAATTCTGCCTTGCTTTCAAATCCTCTTCGTTGCCTTCCCTCAATATATTTGTGGACGAGAGTTATCATTTATAACTCTGCAGGTTTGTGAGTTGCAGTGCCCCTGAGCTCCATTTGTCAAGTCGCTTTTTTGGGAGCTGGCCGCCAAAGCACAGGATTGCTTCAGGCCGTATTCTGGTTCCGGGGGGCAGGCTGAGCCTGTGGTTCATTCTTCTTCCTGATGGGAAAATAGAGTGACCTGTGCCTGTCCCAACACCTAGAGCTAGTCTCTCATTGGTTCCCCCTCTTCCCGTTCATCCTCAGGCCAAATTGCGACCTGTACGAAACAGGAGGTTAAAGGTGCTGATTCTCCAAGTAGGGAGATTATTAGTAGAGCGGCTGGAATGGCGAACCCGAGCACAAGGAGAGGAGAAATGAGGTGCGTTGGAGAAACCTTTCCCGATCACACAGTGTACCATCTTCTGGGTTTCCCACGCATGTTTTCGATGTAGGAAGATGCCCTTGAACCTGGAGATTTGGGACCCACGGCATGGGTACCACGCAGCATGACTTTAAAGGGTCTGCGTTTGCTCACCCAAGCTCACCAATTCTCTCAGCCCCAAGAGTGTCCAGCCTTATGTCTCATCCAGCTGTGGGTCTAGATATGGTCAATCCAGGTTGCATCAGAGCCCCTGAACGGATTTTGTAAGAATTTCTCTCTCTTTCACTGTCTTTGTTTTATGGGGTTTTTTTTAAAGTAATCTATTTTGATAATGGGGTTTAGCTGCTTTTCACTGCTGTGTTTATGCCGCTTTACACCCTCTTGATTCACTTCCAGAGAGATATCAATACATAGGTTTTAAGACTCTTACTAGTCAGATATATTCTTGGGCGGTGAATAGGGGCTGTTGAGTCCAGTTCACTGAGCAGGGGGTAGGTCTTGTCTATTACATATTTGGCTTGTGGAACGGTATCTGAGCTAATTTCAAACACTTGTTTTATGCATCAACCCACCTCACCTTTCCCGTTAAGCAGCCATAGTGTGTTTTCTAAATGTGTGACTCTGTTCTGTTTTGTAATTCAGTTCAAGTGTAGCGATTTTGACATTCCCTCTATAAGTGATATCTTAGGATAAGTGTCCTTTTCACTGTGACTTATTTCACTGAGAGTCATCGTACCTAAATCCACTCATCCTGCTGCTACTAGCCTTATGACATTGATTTCATGGCTGAGTGATATTCCATTGTGCCTAAGTACCACAACTTCTTTATCCATTTTTCTCTTTCCTGGGATATTGAAGGTGTACTGAAGTGGAGGTTCTTGGAAACAGAGCAGCCCTAAAATTTGGGGTGCCTGTGTCTTGTTGATTTTTAGGTTTCCCGATTTATACGCCCATGAGTGGAAGTGCCCTATGCTCTCTAAGCTGTGCTTATTACATGTTTCAGGACACACCGTACACTTCTCCAGAGTGGCTGTTGGCAATTTACATCCCGCCCATCAGCGTAGCAAGGCTCCCATGTCTCCATGGCCTGTCCTGCATTTCTGGTTTTTACACTTTTTTCAGCATGGCCCTTTTGACCGATGGCAAGCGAGACTTGTTTGTAGCGCTGATTTGCCTTTCCGGCTTGCCTGGTTGGCCAAAAAGGGCGTATGCGTTTTTTCCTGAACATATTCAGGAAAAAACGCATACGCCCTTTTTAGCCAAGGGCATCATTGTCAACGCTTTGCCGCTTTTCATGTGCTTTCAAGGCGAGTCGAGTCTGCCTCCTGAAACCTGTTTCCTGCAATTCTGCCTTGCTTTCAAATCCTCTTCATTGCCTTCCCTCAATATATTTGTGGACGAGAGTTATCATTTATAACTCTGCAGGTTTATGAGTTGCAGTGCCCCTGAGCTCCATTTGTCAAGTCGCTTTTTTGGGAGCTGGCCGCCAAAGCGCAGGATTGCTTCAGGCCGTATTCTGGTTCCGGGGGGCAGGCTGAGCCTGTGGTTCATTCTTCTTCCTGATGGGAAAATAGAGTGACCTGTGCCTGTCCCAACACCTAGAGCTAGTCTCTCATTGGTTCCCCCTCTTCCCGTTCATCCCCAGGCCAAATGGCGACTTGTACGAAACAGGAGGTTAAAGGTGCTGATTCTCCAAGTACGGAGATTTTTAGTACAGCGGCTGGAATGGCGAACCCGAGCACAAGGAGAGGAGAAATGAGGTGCGTTGGAGAAACCTTTCCCGATCACACGGTGTACCATCTTCTGGGTTTCCCACGCATGTTTTCGATGTAGGAAGATGCCCTTGAACCTGGAGATTTGGGACCCACGGCATGGGTACCACGCAGCATGACTTTAAAGGGTCTGTGTTTGGTCACCCAAGCTCACCAATTCTCTCAGCCCCAAAAGTGTCCAGCCTTATGTCTCATCCAGCTGTGGGTCTAGATATGGTCAATCCAGGTTGCATCAGAGCCCCTGAACGGATTTTGTAAGAATTTCTCTCTCTTTCACTGTCTTTGTTTTATGGGGTTTTTTTTTAAAGTAATCTATTTTGATAATGGGGTTTAGCTGCTTTTCACTGCTGTGTTTATGCCGCTTTACACCCTCTTGATTCACTTCCAGAGAGATATCAATACATAGGTTTTAAGACTCTTACTAGTCAGATATATTCTTGGGCGGTGAATAGGGGCTGTTGAGTCCAGTTCACTGAGCAGGGGGTAGGTCTTGTCTATTACATATTTGGCTTGTGGAACGGTATCTGAGCTAATTTCAAACCCTTGTTTTATGCATCACCCCACCTCACCTTTCCCGTTAAGCAGCCATAGTGTGTTTTCTAAATGTGTGACTCTGTTCTGTTTTGTAATTCAGTTCAAGTGTAGCGATTTTGACATTCCCTCTATAAGTGATATCTTAGGATAAGTGTCCTTTACTCTGTGACTTATTTCACTGAGAGTCATCGTACCTAAATCCACTCATCCTGCTGCTACTAGCCTTATGACATTGATTTCATGGCTGAGTGATATTCCATTTTGCCTAAGTACCACAACTTCTTTATCCATTTTTCTCTTTCCTGGGATATTGAAGGTGTACCGAAGTGGAGGTTCTTGGAAACAGAGCAGCCCTAAACTTTGGGGTGCCTGTGTCTTGTTGATTTTTAGGTTTCCCGATTTATACGCCCATGAGTGGAAGTGCCCTATGCTCTCTAAGCTGTGCTTATTACATGTTTCAGGACACACCGTACACTTCTCCAGAGTGGCTGTTGGCAATTTACATCCCGCCCATCAGCGTAGCAAGGCTCCCATGTCTCCGTGGCCTGTCCTGCATTTTTGGTTTTTACACTTTTTTCAGCATGGCCCTTTTGACCGATGGCAAGCGAGACTTGTTTGTAGCACTGATTTGCCTTTCCGGCTTGCCTGGTTGGCCAAAAAGGGCGTATGCGTTTTTTCCTGAATATATTCAGGAAAAAACGCATACGCCCTTTTTGGCCAAGGGCATCATTGTCAACGCTTTGCCGCTTTTCATGTGCTTTCAAGGCGAGTCGAGTCTGCCTCTTGAAACCTGTTTCCTGCAATTCTGCCTTGCTTTCAAATCCTCTTCGTTGCCTTCCCTCAATATATTTGTGGACGAGAGTTATCATTTATAACTCTGCAGGTTTGTGAGTTGCAGTGCCCCTGACCTCCATTTGTCAAGTCGCTTTTTTGGGAGCTGGCCGCCAAAGCGCAGGATTGCTTCAGGCCGTATTCTGGTTCTGGGGGGCAGGCTGAGCCTGTGGTTCATTCTTCTTCCTGATGGGAAAATAGAGTGACCTGTGCCTGTCCCAACACCTAGAGCTAGTCTCTCATTGGTTCCCCCTCTTCCCGTTTATCCTCAGCCCAAATTGCGACCTGTACGAAACAGGAGGTTAAAGGTGCTGATTCTCCAAGTAGGGAGATTATTAGTAGAGCGGCTGGAATGGCGAACCCGAGCACAAGGAGAGGAGAAATGAGGTGCGTTGGAGAAACCTTTCCCGATCACACAGTGTACCATCTTCTGGGTTTCCCACGCATGTTTTCGATGTAGGAAGATGCCCTTGAACCTGGAGATTTGGGACCCACGGCATGGGTACCACGCAGCATGACTTTAAAGGGTCTGCGTTTGCTCACCCAAGCTCACCAATTCTCTCAGCCCCAAGAGTGTCCAGCCTTATGTCTCATCCAGCTGTGGGTCTAGATATGGTCAATCCAGGTTGCATCAGAGCCCCTGAACGGATTTTGTAAGAATTTCTCTCTCTTTCACTGTCTTTGTTTTATGGGGTTTTTTTTAAAGTAATCTATTTTGATAATGGGGTTTAGCTGCTTTTCACTGCTGTGTTTATGCCGCTTTACACCCTCTTGATTCACTTCCAGAGAGATATCAATACATAGGTTTTAAGACTCTTACTAGTCAGATATATTCTTGGGCGGTGAATAGGGGCTGTTGAGTCCAGTTCACTGAGCAGGGGGTAGGTCTTGTCTATTACATATTTGGCTTGTGGAACGGTATCTGAGCTAATTTCAAACACTTGTTTTATGCATCAACCCACCTCACCTTTCCCGTTAAGCAGCCATAGTGTGTTTTCTAAATGTGTGACTCTGTTCTGTTTTGTAATTCAGTTCAAGTGTAGCGATTTTGACATTCCCTCTATAAGTGATATCTTAGGATAAGTGTCCTTTTCTCTGTGACTTATTTCACTGAGAGTCATCGTACCTAAATCCACTCATCCTGCTGCTACTAGCCTTATGACATTGATTTCATGGCTGAGTGATATTCCATTGTGCCTAAGTACCACAACTTCTTTATCCATTTTTCTCTTTCCTGGGATATTGAAGGTGTACTGAAGTGGAGGTTCTTGGAAACAGAGCAGCCCTAAATTTTGGGGTGCCTGTGTCTTGTTGATTTTTAGGTTTCCCGATTTATACGCCCATGAGTGGAAGTGCCCTATGCTCTCTAAGCTGTGCTTATTACATGTTTCAGGACACACCGTACACTTCTCCAGAGTGGCTGTTGGCAATTTACATCCCGCCCATCAGCGTAGCAAGGCTCCCATGTCTCCATGGCCTGTCCTGCATTTCTGGTTTTTACACTTTTTTCAGCATGGCCCTTTTGACCGATGGCAAGCGAGACTTGTTTGTAGCGCTGATTTGCCTTTCCGGCTTGCCTGGTTGGCCAAAAAGGGCGTATGCGTTTTTTCCTGAACATATTCAGGAAAAAACGCATACGCCCTTTTTAGCCAAGGGCATCATTGTCAACGCTTTGCCGCTTTTCATGTGCTTTCAAGGCGAGTCGAGTCTGCCTCCTGAAACCTGTTTCCTGCAATTCTGCCTTGCTTTCAAATCCTCTTCGTTGCCTTCCCTCAATATATTTGTGGACGAGAGTTATCATTTATAACTCTGCAGGTTTATGAGTTGCAGTGCCCCTGAGCTCCATTTGTCAAGTCGCTTTTTTGGGAGCTGGCCGCCAAAGCGCAGGATTGCTTCAGGCCGTATTCTGGTTCCGGGGGGCAGGCTGAGCCTGTGGTTCATTCTTCTTCCTGATGGGAAAATAGAGTGACCTGTGCCTGTCCCAACACCTAGAGCTAGTCTCTCATTGGTTCCCCCTCTTCCCGTTCATCCCCAGGCCAAATTGCGACTTGTACGAAACAGGAGGTTAAAGGTGCTGATTCTCCAAGTACGGAGATTTTTAGTACAGCGGCTGGAATGGCGAACCCGAGCACAAGGAGGGGAGAAATGAGGTGCGTTGGAGAAACCTTTCCCGATCACACGGTGTACCATCTTCTGGGTTTCCCACGCATGTTTTCGATGTAGGAAGATGCCCTTGAACCTGGAGATTTGGAACCCACGGCATGGGTACCACGCAGCATGACTTTAAAGGGTCTGCGTTTGCTCACCCAAGCTCACCAATTCTCTCAGCCCCAAAAGTGTCCAGCCTTATGTCTCATGCAGCTGTGGGTCTAGATATGGTCAATCCAGGTTGCATCAGAGCCCCTGAACGGATTTTGTAAGAATTTCTCTCTCTTTCACTGTCTTTGTTTTATGGGGTTTTTTTTTAAAGTAATCTATTTTGATAATGGGGTTTAGCTGCTTTTCACTGCTGTGTTTATGCCGCTTTACACCCTCTTGATTCACTTCCAGAGAGATATCAATACATAGGTTTTAAGACTCTTACTAGTCAGATATATTCTTGGGCGGTGAATAGGGGCTGTTGAGTCCAGTTCACTGAGCAGGGGGTAGGTCTTGTCTATTACATATTTGGCTTGTGGAACGGTATCTGAGCTAATTTCAAACCCTTGTTTTATGCATCACCCCACCTCACCTTTCCCGTTAAGCAGCCATAGTGTGTTTTCTAAATGTGTGACTCTGTTCTGTTTTGTAATTCAGTTCAAGTGTAGCGATTTTGACATTCCCTCTATAAGTGATATCTTAGGATAAGTGTCCTTTTCTCTGTGACTTATTTCACTGAGAGTCATCGTACCTAAATCCACTCATCCTGCTGCTACTAGCCTTATGACATTGATTTCACGGCTGAGTGATATTCCATTTTGCCTAAGTACCACAACTTCTTTATCCATTTTTCTCTTTCCTGGGATATTGAAGGTGTACCGAAGTGGAGGTTCTTGGAAACAGAGCAGCCCTAAACTTTGGGGTGCCTGTGTCTTGTTGAGTTTTAGGTTTCCCGATTTATACGCCCATGAGTGGAAGTGCCCTATGCTCTCTAAGCTGTGCTTATTACATGTTTCAGGACACACCGTACACTTCTCCAGAGTGGCTGTTGGCAATTTACATCCCGCCCATCAGCGTAGCAAGGCTCCCATGTCTCCGTGGCCTGTCCTGCATTTCTGGTTTTTACACTTTTTTCAGCATGGCCCTTTTGACCGATGGCAAGCGAGACTTCTTTGTAGCGCTGATTTGCCTTTCCGGCTTGCCTGGTTGGCCAAAAAGGGCATCATTGTCAACGCTTTGCCGCTTTTCATGTGCTTTCAAGGCGAGTCGAGTCTGCCTCCTGAAACCTGTTTCCTGCAATTCTGCCTTGCTTTCAAATCCTCTTCGCTGCCTTCCCTCAATATATTTGTGGACGAGAGTTATCATTTATAACTCTGCAGGTTTGTGAGTTGCAGTGCCCCTGACCTCCATTTGTCAAGTCGCTTTTTTGGGAGCTGGCCGCCAAAGCGCAGGATTGCTTCAGGCCGTATTCTGGTTCTGGGGGGCAGGCTGAGCCTGTGGTTCATTCTTCTTCCTGATGGGAAAATAGAGTGACCTGTGCCTGTCCCAACACCTAGAGCTAGTCTCTCATTGGTTCCCCCTCTTCCCGTTCATCCTCAGGCCAAATTGCGACCTGTACGAAACAGGAGGTTAAAGGTGCTGATTCTCCAAGTAGGGAGATTATTAGTAGAGCGGCTGGAATGGCGAACCCGAGCACAAGGAGAGGAGAAATGAGGTGCGTTGGAGAAACCTTTCCCGATCACACAGTGTACCATCTTCTGGGTTTCCCACGCATGTTTTCGATGTAGGAAGATGCCCTTGAACCTGGAGATTTGGGACCCACGGCATGGGTACCACGCAGCATGACTTTAAAGGGTCTGCGTTTGCTCACCCAAGCTCACCAATTCTCTCAGCCCCAAGAGTGTCCAGCCTTATGTCTCATCCAGCTGTGGGTCTAGATATGGTCAATCCAGGTTGCATCAGAGCCCCTGAACGGATTTTGTAAGAATTTCTCTCTCTTTCACTGTCTTTGTTTTATGGGGTTTTTTTTAAAGTAATCTATTTTGATAATGGGGTTTAGCTGCTTTTCACTGCTGTGTTTATGCCGCTTTACACCCTCTTGATTCACTTCCAGAGAGATATCAATACATAGGTTTTAAGACTCTTACTAGTCAGATATATTCTTGGGCGGTGAATAGGGGCTGTTGAGTCCAGTTCACTGAGCAGGGGGTAGGTCTTGTCTATTACATATTTGGCTTGTGGAACGGTATCTGAGCTAATTTCAAACCCTTGTTTTATGCATCACCCCACCTCACCTTTCCCGTTAAGCAGCCATAGTGTGTTTTCTAAATGTGTGACTCTGTTCTGTTTTGTAATTCAGTTCAAGTGTAGCGATTTTGACATTCCCTCTATAAGTGATATCTTAGGATAAGTGTCCTTTTCTCTGTGACTTATTTCACTGAGAGTCATCGTACCTAAATCCACTCATCCTGCTGCTACTAGCCTTATGACATTGATTTCATGGCTGAGTGATATTCCATTTTGCCTAAGTACCACAACTTCTTTATCCATTTTTCTCTTTCCTGGGATATTGAAGGTGTACCGAAGTGGAGGTTCTTGGAAACAAAGCAGCCCTAAACTTTGGGGTGCCTGTGTCTTGTTGATTTTTAGGTTTCCCGATTTATACGCCCATGAGTGGAAGTGCCCTATGCTCTGTAAGCTGTGCTTATTACATGTTTCAGGACACACCGTACACTTCTCCAGAGTGGCTGTTGGCAATTTACATCCCGCCCATCAGCGTAGCAAGGCTCCCATGTCTCCGTGGCCTGTCCTGCATTTTTGGTTTTTACACTTTTTTCAGCATGGCCCTTTTGACCGATGGCAAGCGAGACTTGTTTGTAGCGCTGATTTGCCTTTCCGGCTTGCCTGGTTGGCCAAAAAGGGCGTATGCGTTTTTTCCTGAATATATTCAGGAAAAAACGCATACGCCCTTTTTGGCCAAGGGCATCATTGTCAACGCTTTGCCGCTTTTCATGTGCTTTCAAGGCGAGTCGAGTCTGCCTCCTGAAACCTGTTTCCTGCAATTCTGCCTTGCTTTCAAATCCTCTTCGTTGCCTTCCCTCAATATATTTGTGGACGAGAGTTATCATTTATAACTCTGCAGGTTTGTGAGTTGCAGTGCCCCTGACCTCCATTTGTCAAGTCGCTTTTTTGGGAGCTGGCCGCCAAAGCGCAGGATTGCTTCAGGCCGTATTCTGGTTCTGGGGGGCAGGCTGAGCCTGTGGTTCATTCTTCTTCCTGATGGGAAAATAGAGTGACCTGTGCCTGTCCCAACACCTAGAGCTAGTCTCTCATTGGTTCCCCCTCTTCCCGTTCATCCTCAGGCCAAATTGCGACCTGTACGAAACAGGAGGTTAAAGGTGCTGATTCTCCAAGTAGGGAGATTATTAGTAGAGCGGCTGGAATGGCGAACCCGAGCACAAGGAGAGGAGAAATGAGGTGCGTTGGAGAAACCTTTCCCGATCACACAGTGTACCATCTTCTGGGTTTCCCACGCATGTTTTCGATGTAGGAAGATGCCCTTGAACCTGGAGATTTGGGACCCACGGCATGGGTACCACGCAGCATGACTTTAAAGGGTCTGCGTTTGCTCACCCAAGCTCACCAATTCTCTCAGCCCCAAGAGTGTCCAGCCTTATGTCTCATCCAGCTGTGGGTCTAGATATGGTCAATCCAGGTTGCATCAGAGCCCCTGAACGGATTTTGTAAGAATTTCTCTCTCTTTCACTGTCTTTGTTTTATGGGGTTTTTTTTAAAGTAATCTATTTTGATAATGGGGTTTAGCTGCTTTTCACTGCTGTGTTTATGCCGCTTTACACCCTCTTGATTCACTTCCAGAGAGATATCAATACATAGGTTTTAAGACTCTTACTAGTCAGATATATTCTTGGGCGGTGAATAGGGGCTGTTGAGTCCAGTTCAGTGAGCAGGGGGTAGGTCTTGTCTATTACATATTTGGCTTGTGGAACGGTATCTGAGCTAATTTCAAACACTTGTTTTATGCATCAACCCACCTCACCTTTCCCGTTAAGCAGCCATAGTGTGTTTTCTAAATGTGTGACTCTGTTCTGCTTTGTAATTCAGTTCAACTGTAGCGATTTTGACATTCCCTCTATAAGTGATATCTTAGGATAAGTGTCCTTTTCTCTGTGACTTATTTCACTGAGAGTCATCGTACCTAAATCCACTCATCCTGCTGCTACTAGCCTTATGACATTGATTTCATGGCTGAGTGATATTCCATTGTGCCTAAGTACCACAACTTCTTTATCCATTTTTCTCTTTCCTGGGATATTGAAGGTGTACTGAAGTGGAGGTTCTTGGAAACAGAGCAGCCCTAAATTTTGGGGTGCCTGTGTCTTGTTGATTTTTAGGTTTCCCGATTTATACGCCCATGAGTGGAAGTGCCCTATGCTCTCTAAGCTGTGCTTATTACATGTTTCAGGACACACCGTACACTTCTCCAGAGTGGCTGTTGGCAATTTACATCCCGCCCATCAGCGTAGCAAGGCTCCCATGTCTCCATGGCCTGTCCTGCATTTCTGGTTTTTACACTTTTTTCAGCATGGCCCTTTTGACCGATGGCAAGCGAGACTTGTTTGTAGCGCTGATTTGCCTTTCCGGCTTGCCTGGTTGGCCAAAAAGGGCGTATGCGTTTTTTCCTGAATATATTCAGGAAAAAACGCATACGCCCTTTTTGGCCAAGGGCATCATTGTCAACGCTTTGCCGCTTTTCATGTGCTTTCAAGGCGAGTCGAGTCTGCCTCCTGAAACCTGTTTCCTGCAATTCTGCCTTGCTTTCAAATCCTCTTCGTTGCCTTCCCTCAATATATTTGTGGACGAGAGTTATCATTTATAACTCTGCAGGTTTATGAGTTGCAGTGCCCCTGAGCTCCATTTGTCAAGTCGCTTTTTTGGGAGCTGGCCGCCAAAGCGCAGGATTGCTTCAGGCCGTATTCTGGTTCCGGGGGGCAGGCTGAGCCTGTGGTTCATTCTTCTTCCTGATGGGAAAATAGAGTGACCTGTGCCTGTCCCAACACCTAGAGCTAGTCTCTCATTGGTTCCCCCTCTTCCCGTTCATTCCCAGGCCAAATTGCGACTTGTACGAAACAGGAGGTTAAAGGTGCTGATTCTCCAAGTACGGAGATTTTTAGTACAGCGGCTGGAATGGCGAACCCGAGCACAAGGAGGGGAGAAATGAGGTGCGTTGGAGAAACCTTTCCCGATCACACGGTGTACCATCTTCTGGGTTTCCCACGCATGTTTTCGATGTAGGAAGATGCCCTTGAACCTGGAGATTTGGAACCCACGGCATGGGTACCACGCAGCATGACTTTAAAGGGTCTGCGTTTGCTCACCCAAGCTCACCACTTCTCTCAGCCCCAAAAGTGTCCAGCCTTATGTCTCATCCAGCTGTGGGTCTAGATATGGTCAATCCAGGTTGCATCAGAGCCCCTGAACGGATTTTGTAAGAATTTCTCTCTCTTTCACTGTCTTTGTTTTATGGGGTTTTTTTTTAAAGTAATCTATTTTGATAATGGGGTTTAGCTGCTTTTCACTGCTGTGTTTATGCCGCTTTACACCCTCTTGATTCACTTCCAGAGAGATATCAATACATAGGTTCTAAGACTCTTACTAGTCAGATATATTCTTGGGCGGTGAATAGGGGCTGTTGAGTCCAGTTCACTGAGCAGGGGGTAGGTCTTGTCTATTACATATTTGGCTTGTGGAACGGTATCTGAGCTAATTTCAAACCCTTGTTTTATGCATCACCCCACCTCACCTTTCCCGTTAAGCAGCCATAGTGTGTTTTCTAAATGTGTGACTCTGTTCTGTTTTGTAATTCAGTTCAAGTGTAGCGATTTTGACATTCCCTCTATAAGTGATATCTTAGGATAAGTGTCCTTTTCTCTGTGACTTATTTCACTGAGAGTCATCGTACCTAAATCCACTCATCCTGCTGCTACTAGCCTTATGACATTGATTTCATGGCTGAGTGATATTCCATTTTGCCTAAGTACCACAACTTCTTTATCCATTTTTCTCTTTCCTGGGATATTGAAGGTGTACCGAAGTGGAGGTTCTTGGAAACAAAGCAGCCCTAAACTTTGGGGTGCCTGTGTCTTGTTGATTTTTAGGTTTCCCGATTTATACGCCCATGAGTGGAAGTGCCCTATGCTCTGTAAGCTGTGCTTATTACATGTTTCAGGACACACCGTACACTTCTCCAGAGTGGCTGTTGGCAATTTACATCCCGCCCATCAGCGTAGCAAGGCTCCCATGTCTCCGTGGCCTGTCCTGCATTTTTGGTTTTTACACTTTTTTCAGCATGGCCCTTTTGACCGATGGCAAGCGAGACTTGTTTGTAGCGCTGATTTGCCTTTCCGGCTTGCCTGGTTGGCCAAAAAGGGCGTATGCGTTTTTTCCTGAATATATTCAGGAAAAAACGCATACGCCCTTTTTGGCCAAGGGCATCATTGTCAACGCTTTGCCGCTTTTCATGTGCTTTCAAGACGAGTCGAGTCTGCCTCCTGAAACCTGTTTCCTGCAATTCTGCCTTGCTTTCAAATCCTCTTCGTTGCCTTCCCTCAATATATTTGTGGACGAGAGTTATCATTTATAACTCTGCAGGTTTGTGAGTTGCAGTGCCCCTGACCTCCATTTGTCAAGTCGCTTTTTTGGGAGCTGGCCGCCAAAGCGCAGGATTGCTTCAGGCCGTATTCTGGTTCTGGGGGGCAGGCTGAGCCTGTGGTTCATTCTTCTTCCTGATGGGAAAATAGAGTGACCTGTGCCTGTCCCAACACCTAGAGCTAGTCTCTCATTGGTTCCCCCTCTTCCCGTTCATCCTCAGGCCAAATTGCGACCTGTACGAAACAGGAGGTTAAAGGTGCTGATTCTCCAAGTAGGGAGATTATTAGTAGAGCGGCTGGAATGGCGAACCCGAGCACAAGGAGAGGAGAAATGAGGTGCGTTGGAGAAACCTTTCCCGATCACACAGTGTACCATCTTCTGGGTTTCCCACGCATGTTTTCGATGTAGGAAGATGCCCTTGAACCTGGAGATTTGGGACCCACGGCATGGGTACCACGCAGCATGACTTTAAAGGGTCTGCGTTTGCTCACCCAAGCTCACCAATTCTCTCAGCCCCAAGAGTGTCCAGCCTTATGTCTCATCCAGCTGTGGGTCTAGATATGGTCAATCCAGGTTGCATCAGAGCCCCTGAACGGATTTTGTAAGAATTTCTCTCTCTTTCACTGTCTTTGTTTTATGGGGTTTTTTTTAAAGTAATCTATTTTGATAATGGGGTTTAGCTGCTTTTCACTGCTGTGTTTATGCCGCTTTACACCCTCTTGATTCACTTCCAGAGAGATATCAATACATAGGTTTTAAGACTCTTACTAGTCAGATATATTCTTGGGCGGTGAAGAGGGGCTGTTGAGTCCAGTTCACTGAGCAGGGGGTAGGTCTTGTCTATTACATATTTGGCTTGTGGAACGGTATCTGAGCTAATTTCAAACACTTGTTTTATGCATCAACCCAGCTCACCTTTCCCGTTAAGCAGCCATAGTGTGTTTTCTAAATGTGTGACTCTGTTCTGTTTTGTAATTCAGTTCAAGTGTAGCGATTTTGACATTCCCTCTATAAGTGATATCTTAGGATAAGTGTCCTTTTCTCTGTGACTTATTTCACTGAGAGTCATCGTACCTAAATCCACTCATCCTGCTGCTACTAGCCTTATGACATTGATTTCATGGCTGAGTGATATTCCATTGTGCCTAAGTACCACAACTTCTTTATCCATTTTTCTCTTTCCTGGGATATTGAAGGTGTACTGAAGTGGAGGTTCTTGGAAACAGAGCAGCCCTAAATTTTGGGGTGCCTGTGTCTTGTTGATTTTTAGGTTTCCCGATTTATACGCCCATGAGTGGAAGTGCCCTATGCTCTCTAAGCTGTGCTTATTACATGTTTCAGGACACACCGTACACTTCTCCAGAGTGGCTGTTGGCAATTTACATCCCGCCCATCAGCGTAGCAAGGCTCCCATGTCTCCATGGCCTGTCCTGCATTTCTGGTTTTTACACTTTTTTCAGCATGGCCCTTTTGACCGATGGCAAGCGAGACTTGTTTGTAGCGCTGATTTGCCTTTCCGGCTTGCCTGGTTGGCCAAAAAGGGCGTATGCGTTTTTTCCTGAATATATTCAGGAAAAAACGCATACGCCCTTTTTAGCCAAGGGCATCATTGTCAACGCTTTGCCGCTTTTCATGTGCTTTCAAGGCGAGTCGAGTCTGCCTCCTGAAACCTGTTTCCTGCAATTCTGCCTTGCTTTCAAATCCTCTTCGTTGCCTTCCCTCAATATATTTGTGGACGAGAGTTATCATTTATAACTCTGCAGGTTTATGAGTTGCAGTGCCCCTGAGCTCCATTTGTCAAGTCGCTTTTTTGGGAGCTGGCCGCCAAAGCGCAGGATTGCTTCAGGCCGTATTCTGGTTCCGGGGGGCAGGCTGAGCCTGTGGTTCATTCTTCTTCCTGATGGGAAAATAGAGTGACCTGTGCCTGTCCCAACACCTAGAGCTAGTCTCTCATTGGTTCCCCCTCTTCCCGTTCATTCCCAGGCCAAATTGCGACTTGTACGAAACAGGAGGTTAAAGGTGCTGATTCTCCAAGTACGGAGATTTTTAGTACAGCGGCTGGAATGGCGAACCCGAGCACAAGGAGGGGAGAAATGAGGTGCGTTGGAGAAACCTTTCCCGATCACACGGTGTACCATCTTCTGGGTTTCCCACGCATGTTTTCGATGTAGGAAGATGCCCTTGAACCTGGAGATTTGGAACCCACGGCATGGGTACCACGCAGCATGACTTTAAAGGGTCTGCGTTTGCTCACCCAAGCTCACCAATTCTCTCAGCCCCAAAAGTGTCCAGCCTTATGTCTCATCCAGCTGTGGGTCTAGATATGGTCAATCCAGGTTGCATCAGAGCCCCTGAACGGATTTTGTAAGAATTTCTCTCTCTTTCACTGTCTTTGTTTTATGGGGTTTTTTTTTAAAGTAATCTATTTTGATAATGGGGTTTAGCTGCTTTTCACTGCTGTGTTTATGCCGCTTTACACCCTCTTGATTCACTTCCAGAGAGATATCAATACATAGGTTTTAAGACTCTTACTAGTCAGATATATTCTTGGGCGGTGAATAGGGGCTGTTGAGTCCAGTTCACTGAGCAGGGGGTAGGTCTTGTCTATTACATATTTGGCTTGTGGAACGGTATCTGAGCTAATTTCAAACCCTTGTTTTATGCATCACCCCACCTCACCTTTCCCGTTAAGCAGCCATAGTGTGTTTTCTAAATGTGTGACTCTGTTCTGTTTTGTAATTCAGTTCAAGTGTAGTGATTTTGACATTCCCTCTATAAGTGATATCTTAGGATAAGTGTCCTTTTCTCTGTGACTTATTTCACTGAGAGTCATCATACCTAAATCCACTCATCCTGCTGCTACTAGCCTTATGACATTGATTTCATGGCTGAGTGATATTCCATTTTGCCTAAGTACCACAACTTCTTTATCCATTTTTCTCTTTCCTGGGATATTGAAGGTGTACCGAAGTGGAGGTTCTTGGAAACAAAGCAGCCCTAAACTTTGGGGTGCCTGTGTCTTGTTGATTTTTAGGTTTCCCGATTTATACGCCCATGAGTGGAAGTGCCCTATGCTCTGTAAGCTGTGCTTATTACATGTTTCAGGACACACCGTACACTTCTCCAGAGTAGCTGTTGGCAATTTACATCCCGCCCATCAGCGTAGCAAGGCTCCCATGTCTCCGTGGCCTGTCCTGCATTTTTGGTTTTTACACTTTTTTCAGCATGGCCCTTTTGACCGATGGCAAGCGAGACTTGTTTGTAGCGCTGATTTGCCTTTCCGGCTTGCCTGGTTGGCCAAAAAGGGCGTATGCGTTTTTTCCTGAATATATTCAGGAAAAAACGCATACGCCCTTTTTGGCCAAGGGCATCATTGTCAACGCTTTGCCGCTTTTCATGTGCTTTCAAGGCGAGTCGAGTCTGCCTCCTGAAACCTGTTTCCTGCAATTCTGCCTTGCTTTCAAATCCTCTTCGTTGCCTTCCCTCAATATATTTGTGGACGAGAGTTATCATTTATAACTCTGCAGGTTTGTGAGTTGCAGTGCCCCTGACCTCCATTTGTCAAGTCGCTTTTTTGGGAGCTGGCCGCCAAAGCGCAGGATTGCTTCAGGCCGTATTCTGGTTCTGGGGGGCAGGCTGAGCCTGTGGTTCATTCTTCTTCCTGATGGGAAAATAGAGTGACCTGTGCCTGTCCCAACACCTAGAGCTAGTCTCTCATTGGTTCCCCCTCTTCCCTTTCATTCTCAGGCCAAATTGCGACCTGTACGAAACAGGAGGTTAAAGGTGCTGATTCTCCAAGTAGGGAGATTATTAGTAGAGCGGCTGGAATGGCGAACCCGAGCACAAGGAGAGGAGAAATGAGGTGCGTTGGAGAAACCTTTCCCGATCACACAGTGTACCATCTTCTGGGTTTCCCACGCATGTTTTCGATGTAGGAAGATGCCCTTGAACCTGGAGATTTGGGACCCACGGCATGGGTACCACGCAGCATGACTTTAAAGGGTCTGCGTTTGCTCACCCAAGCTCACCAATTCTCTCAGCCCCAAGAGTGTCCAGCCTTATGTCTCATCCAGCTGTGGGTCTAGATATGGTCAATCCAGGTTGCATCAGAGCCCCTGAACGGATTTTGTAAGAATTTCTCTCTCTTTCACTGTCTTTGTTTTATGGGGTTTTTTTTAAAGTAATCTATTTTGATAATGGGGTTTAGCTGCTTTTCACTGCTGTGTTTATGCCGCTTTACACCCTCTTGATTCACTTCCAGAGAGATATCAATACATAGGTTTTAAGACTCTTACTAGTCAGATATATTCTTGGGCGGTGAATAGGGGCTGTTGAGTCCAGTTCACTGAGCAGGGGGTAGGTCTTGTCTATTACATATTTGGCTTGTGGAACGGTATCTGAGCTAATTTCAAACACTTGTTTTATGCATCAACCCACCTCACCTTTCCCGTTAAGCAGCCATAGTGTGTTTTCTAAATGTGTGACTCTGTTCTGTTTTGTAATTCAGTTCAAGTGTAGCGATTTTGACATTCCCTTTATAAGTGATATCTTAGGATAAGTGTCCTTTTCTCTGTGACTTATTTCACTGAGAGTCATCGTACCTAAATCCACTCATCCTGCTGCTACTAGCCTTATGACATTGATTTCATGGCTGAGTGATATTCCATTGTGCCTAAGTACCACAACTTCTTTATCCATTTTTCTCTTTCCTGGGATATTGAAGGTGTACTGAAGTGGAGGTTCTTGGAAACAGAGCAGCCCTAAACTTTGGGGTGCCTGTGTCTTGTTGATTTTTAGGTTTCCCGATTTATACGCCCATGAGTGGAAGTGCCCTATGCTCTCTAAGCTGTGCTTATTACATGTTTCAGGACACACCGTACACTTCTCCAGAGTGGCTGTTGGCAATTTACATCCCGCCCATCAGCGTAGCAAGGCTCCCATGTCTCCATGGCCTGTCCTGCATTTATGGTTTTTACACTTTTTTCAGCATGGCCCTTTTGACCGATGGCAAGCGAGACTTGTTTGTAGCGCTGATTTGCCTTTCCGGCTTGCCTGGTTGGCCAAAAAGGGCGTATGCGTTTTTTCCTGAATATATTCAGGAAAAAACGCATACGCCCTTTTTGGCCAAGGGCATCATTGTCAACGCTTTGCCGCTTTTCATGTGCTTTCAAGGCGAGTCGAGTCTGCCTCCTGAAACCTGTTTCCTGCAATTCTGCCTTGCTTTCAAATCCTCTTCGTTGCCTTCCCTCAATATATTTGTGGACGAGAGTTATCATTTATAACTCTGCAGGTTTATGAGTTGCAGTGCCCCTGAGCTCCATTTGTCAAGTCGCTTTTTTGGGAGCTGGCCGCCAAAGCGCAGGATTGCTTCAGGCCGTATTCTGGTTCCGGGGGGCAGGCTGAGCCTGTGGTTCATTCTTCTTCCTGATGGGAAAATAGAGTGACCTGTGCCTGTCCCAACACCTAGAGCTAGTCTCTCATTGGTTCCCCCTCTTCCCGTTCATCCCCAGGCCAAATTGCGACTTGTACGAAACAGGAGGTTAAAGGTGCTGATTCTCCAAGTACGGAGATTTTTAGTACAGCGGCTGGAATGGCGAACCCGAGCACAAGGAGGGGAGAAATGAGGTGCGTTGGAGAAACCTTTCCCGATCACACGGTGTACCATCTTCTGGGTTTCCCACGCATGTTTTCGATGTAGGAAGATGCCCTTGAACCTGGAGATTTGGGACCCACGGCATGGGTACCACGCAGCATGACTTTAAAGGGTCTGCGTTTGCTCACCCAAGCTCACCAATTCTCTCAGCCCCAAAAGTGTCCAGCCTTATGTCTCATCCAGCTGTGGGTCTAGATATGGTCAATCCAGGTTGCATCAGAGCCCCTGAACGGATTTTGTAAGAATTTCTCTCTCTTTCACTGTCTTTGTTTTATGGGGTTTTTTTTTAAAGTAATCTATTTTGATAATGGGGTTTAGCTGCTTTTCACTGCTGTGTTTATGCCGCTTTACACCCTCTTGATTCACTTCCAGAAAGATATCAATACATTGGTTTTAAGACTCTTACTAGTCAGATATATTCTTGGGCGGTGAATAGGGGCTGTTGAGTCCAGTTCACTGAGCAGGGAGTAGGTCTTGTCTATTACATATTTGGCTTGTGGAACGGTATCTGAGCTAATTTCAAACCCTTGTTTTATGCATCAACCCACCTCACCTTTCCCGTTAAGCAGCCATAGTGTGTTTTCTAAATGTGTGACTCTGTTCTGTTTTGTAATTCAGTTCAAGTGTAGCGATTTTGACATTCCCTCTATAAGTGATATCTTAGGATAAGTGTCCTTTTCTCTGTGACTTATTTCACTGAGAGTCATCGTACCTAAATCCACTCATCCTGCTGCTACTAGCCTTATGACATTGATTTCATGGCTGAGTGATATTCCATTTTGCCTAAGTACCACAACTTCTTTATCCATTTTTCTCTTTCCTGGGATATTGAAGGTGTACAGAAGTGGAGGTTCTTGGAAACAGAGCAGCCCTAAACTTTGGGGTGCCTGTGTCTTGTTGATTTTTAGGTTTCCCGATTTATACGCCCATGAGTGGAAGTGCCCTATGCTCTCTAAGCTGTGCTTATTACATGTTTCAGGACACACCGTACACTTCTCCAGAGTGGCTGTTGGCAATTTACATCCCGCCCATCAGCGTAGCAAGGCTCCCATGTCTCCATGGCCTGTCCTGCATTTATGGTTTTTACACTTTTTTCAGCATGGCCCTTTTGACCGATGGCAAGCGAGACTTGTTTGTAGCGCTGATTTGCCTTTCCGGCTTGCCTGGTTGGCCAAAAAGGGCGTATGCGTTTTTTCCTGAATATAATCAGGAAAAAACGCATACGCCCTTTTTGGCCAAGGGCATCATTGTCAACGCTTTGCCGCTTTTCATGTGCTTTCAAGGCGAGTCGAGTCTGCCTCCTGAAACCTGTTTCCTGCAATTCTGCCTTGCTTTCAAATCCTCTTCGTTGCCTTCCCTCAATATATTTGTGGACGAGAGTTATCATTTATAACTCTGCAGGTTTATGAGTTGCAGTGCCCCTGAGCTCCATTTGTCAAGTCGCTTTTTTGGGAGCTGGCCGCCAAAGCGCAGGATTGCTTCAGGCCGTATTCTGGTTCCGGGCGGCAGGCTGAGCCTGTGGTTCATTCTTCTTCCTGATGGGAAAATAGAGTGACCTGTGCCTGTCCCAACACCTAGAGCTAGTCTCTCATTGGTTCCCCCTCTTCCCGTTCATCCCCAGGCCAAATTGCGACTTGTACGAAACAGGAGGTTAAAGGTGCTGATTCTCCAAGTACGGAGATTTTTAGTACAGCGGCTGGAATGGCGAACCCGAGCACAAGGAGGGGAGAAATGAGGTGCGTTGGAGAAACCTTTCCCGATCACACGGTGTACCATCTTCTGGGTTTCCCACGCATGTTTTCGATGTAGGAAGATGCCCTTGAACCTGGAGATTTGGGACCCACGGCATGGGTACCACGCAGCATGACTTTAAAGGGTCTGCGTTTGCTCACCCAAGCTCACCAATTCTCTCAGCCCCAAAAGTGTCCAGCCTTATGTCTCATCCAGCTGTGGGTCTAGATATGGTCAATCCAGGTTGCATCAGAGCCCCTGAACGGATTTTGTAAGAATTTCTCTCTCTTTCACTGTCTTTGTTTTATGGGGTTTTTTTTTAAAGTAATCTATTTTGATAATGGGGTTTAGCTGCTTTTCACTGCTGTGTTTATGCCGCTTTACACCCTCTTGATTCACTTCCAGAAAGATATCAATACATTGGTTTTAAGACTCTTACTAGTCAGATATATTCTTGGGCGGTGAATAGGGGCTGTTGAGTCCAGTTCACTGAGCAGGGAGTAGGTCTTGTCTATTACATATTTGGCTTGTGGAACGGTATCTGAGCTAATTTCAAACCCTTGTTTTATGCATCAACCCACCTCACCTTTCCCGTTAAGCAGCCATAGTGTGTTTTCTAAATGTGTGACTCTGTTCTGTTTTGTAATTCAGTTCAAGTGTAGCGATTTTGACATTCCCTCTATAAGTGATATCTTAGGATAAGTGTCCTTTTCTCTGTGACTTATTTCACTGAGAGTCATCGTACCTAAATCCACTCATCCTGCTGCTACTAGCCTTATGACATTGATTTCATGGCTGAGTGATATTCCATTTTGCCTAAGTACCACAACTTCTTTATCCATTTTTCTCTTTCCTGGGATATTGAAGGTGTACAGAAGTGGAGGTTCTTGGAAACAAAGCAGCCCTAAACTTTGGGGTGCCTGTGTCTTGTTGATTTTTAGGTTTCCCGATTTATACGCCCATGAGTGGAAGTGCCCTATGCTCTCTAAGCTGTGCTTATTACATGTTTCAGGACACACCGTACACTTCTCCAGAGTGGCTGTTGGCAATTTACATCCCGCCAATCAGCGTAGCAAGGCTCCCATGTCTCCGTGGCCTGTCCTGCATTTTTGGTTTTTACACTTTTTTCAGCATGGCCCTTTTGACCGATGGCAAGCGAGACTTCTTTGTAGCGCTGATTTGCCTTTCCGGCTTGCCTGGTTGGCCAAAAAGGGCGTATGCGTTTTTTCCTGAATATATTCAGGAAAAAACGCATACGCCCTTTTTGGCCAAGGGCATCATTGTCAACGCTTTGCCGCTTTTCATGTGCTTTCAGGGCGAGTCGAGTCTGTCTCCTGAAACCTGTTTCCTGCAATTCTGCCTTGCTTTCAAATCCTCTTCGTTGCCTTCACTCAATATATTTGTGGACGAGAGTTATCATTTATAATTCTGCAGGTTTGTGAGTTGCAGTGCCCCTGAGCTCCATTTGTCAAGTCGCTTTTTTGGGAGCTGGCCGCCAAAGCGCAGGATTCCTTCAGGCCGTATTCTGGTTCCGGGGAGCAGGCTGAGCCTGTGGTTGATTCTTCTTCCTGATGGGAAAATAGAGTGACCTGTGCCTGTCCCAACACCTAGAGCTAGTCTCTCATTGGTTCCCCCTCTTCCCGTTCATCCTCAGGCCAAATTGCGACCTGTACGAAACAGGAGGTTAAAGGTGCTGATTCTCCAAGAAGGGAGATTGTTAGTAGAGCGGCTGGAATGGCGAACCCGAGCACAAGGAGAGGAGAAATGAGGTGCATTGGAGAAACCTTTCCCGATCACACGGTGTACCATCTTCTGGGTTTCCCACGCATGTTTTCGATGTAGGAAGATGCCCTTGAACCTGGAGATTTGGGACCCACGGCATGGGTACCACGCAGTATGACTTTAAAGGGTCTGCATTTGCGCACCCAAGCTCACCAATCCTCTCAGCCCCAAGAGTGTCCAGCCTTATGTCTCATCCACCTGTGGGTCTAGATATGGCCAATCCAGGTTGCATCAGAGCCCCTGAACGGATTTTGTAAGAATTTCTCTCTCTTTCACTGTCTTTGTTTTATGGGGTTTTTTTTAAGTAATCTATTTTGATAATGGGGTTTAGCTGCTTTTCACTGCTGTGTTTATGCCGCTTTACACCCTCTTGATTCACTTCCAGAGAGATATCAATACATAGGTTTTAAGACTCTTACTAGTCAGATATATTCTTGGGCGGTGAATAGGGGCTGTTGAGTCCAGTTCACTGAGCAGGGGGTAGGTCTTGTCTATTACATATTTGGCTTGTGGAACGGTATCTGAGCTAATTTCAAACCCTTGTTTTATGCATCACCCCACCTCACCTTTCCCGTTAAGCAGCCATAGTGTGTTTTCTAAATGTGTGACTCTGTTCTGTTTTGTAATTCAGTTCAAGTGTAGCGATTTTGACATTCCCTCTATAAGTGATATCTTAGGATAAGTGTCCTTTTCTCTGTGACTTATTTCACTGAGAGTCATCGTACCTAAATCCACTCATCCTGCTGCTACTAGCCTTATGACATTGATTTCATGGCTGAGTGATATTCCATTGTGCCTAAGTACCACAACTTCTTTATCCATTTTTCTCTTTCCTGGGATATTGAAGGTGTACCGAAGTGGAGGTTCTTGGAAACAGAGCAGCCCTAAACTTTGGGGTGCCTGTGTCTTGTTGAGTTTTAGGTTTCCCGATTTATACGCCCATGAGTGGAAGTGCCCTATGCTCTCTAAGCTGTGCTTATTACATGTTTCAGGACACACCGTACACTTCTCCAGAGTGGCTGTTGGCAATTTACATCCCGCCCATCAGCGTAGCAAGGCTCCCATGTCTCCGTGGCCTGTCCTGCATTTCTGGTTTTTACACTTTTTTCAGCATGGCCCTTTTGACCGATGGCAAGCGAGACTTGTTTGTAGCGCTGATTTGCCTTTCCGGCTTGCCTGGTTGGCCAAAAAGGGCGTATGCGTTTTTTCCTGAATATATTCAGGAAAAAACGCATACGCCCTTTTTGGCCAAGGGCATCATTGTCAACGCTTTGCCGCTTTTCATGTGCTTTCAGGGCGAGTCGAGTCTGTCTCCTGAAACCTGTTTCCTGCAATTCTGCCTTGCTTTCAAATCCTCTTCGTTGCCTTCACTCAATATATTTGTGGACGAGAGTTATCATTTATAATTCTGCAGGTTTGTAAGTTGCAGTGCCCCTGAGCTCCATTTGTCAAGTCGCTTTTTTGGGAGCTGGCCGCCAAAGCGCAGGATTCCTTCAGGCCGTATTCTGGTTCCGGGGAGCAGGCTGAGCCTGTGGTTGATTCTTCTTCCTGATGGGAAAATAGAGTGACCTGTGCCTGTCCCAACACCTAGAGCTAGTCTCTCATTGGTTCCCCCTCTTCCCGTTCATCCTCAGGCCAAATTGCGACCTGTACGAAACAGGAGGTTAAAGGTGCTGATTCTCCAAGAAGGGAGATTGTTAGTAGAGCGGCTGGAATGGCGAACCCGAGCACAAGGAGAGGAGAAATGAGGTGCATTGGAGAAACCTTTCCCGATCACACGGTGTACCATCTTCTGGGTTTCCCACGCATGTTTTCGATGTAGGAAGATGCCCTTGAACCTGGAGATTTGGGACCCACGGCATGGGTACCGCGCAGTATGACTTTAAAGGGTCTGCGTTTGCGCACCCAAGCTCACCAATCCTCTCAGCCCCAAGAGTTTCCAGCCTTATGTCTCATCCACCTGTGGGTCTAGATATGGCCAATCCAGGTTGCATCAGAGCCCCTGAACGGATTTTGTAAGAATTTCTCTCTCTTTCACTGTCTTTGTTTTATGGGGGTTTTTTTAAGTAATCTATTTTGATAATGGGGTTTAGCTGCTTTTCACTGCTGTGTTTATGCCGCTTTACACCCTCTTGATTCACTTCCAGAGAGATATCAATACATAGGTTTTAAGACTCTTACTAGTCAGATATATTCTTGGGCGGTGAATAGGGGCTGTTGAGTCCAGTTCACTGAGCAGGGGGTAGGTCTTGTCTATTACATATTTGGCTTGTGGAACGGTATCTGAGCTAATTTCAAACCCTTGTTTTATGCATCACCCCACCTCACCTTTCCCGTTAAGCAGCCATAGTGTGTTTTCTAAATGTGTGACTCTGTTCTGTTTTGTAATTCAGTTCAAGTGTAGCGATTTTGACATTCCCTCTATAAGTGATATCTTAGGATAAGTGTCCTTTTCTCTGTGACTTATTTCACTGAGAGTCATCGTACCTAAATCCACTCATCCTGCTGCTACTAGCCTTATGACATTGATTTCATGGCTGAGTGATATTCCATTGTGCCTAAGTACCACAACTTCTTTATCCATTTTTCTCTTTCCTGGGATATTGAAGGTGTACCGAAGTGGAGGTTCTTGGAAACAGAGCAGCCCTAAACTTTGGGGTGCCTGTGTCTTGTTGATTTTTAGGTTTCCCGATTTATACGCCCATGAGTGGAAGTGCCCTATGCTCTCTAAGCTGTGCTTATTACATGTTTCAGGACACACCGTACACTTCTCCAGAGTGGCTGTTGGCAATTTACACCTCGCCCATCAGCGTAGCAAGGCTCCCATGTCTCCATGGCCTGTCCTGCATTTCTGGTTTTTACACTTTTTTCAGCATGGCCCTTTTGACCGATGGCAAGCGAGACTTCTTTGTAGCGCTGATTTGCCTTTCCGGCTTGCCTGGTTGGCCAAAAAGGGCGTATGCGTTTTTTCCTGAATATCTTCAGGAAAAAACGCATACGCCCTTTTTGGCCAAGGGCATCATTGTCAACGCTTTGCCGCTTTTCATGTGCTTTCAAGGCGAGTGGAGTCTGCCTCCTGAAACCTGTTTCCTGCAATTCTGCCTTGCTTTCAAATCCTCTTCGTTGCCTTCACTCAATATATTTGTGGACGAGAGTTATCATTTATAATTCTGCAGGTTTGTGAGTTGCAGTGCCCCTGAGCTCCATTTGTCAAGTCGCTTTTTTGGGAGCTGGCCGCCAAAGCGCAGGATTGCTTCAGGCCGTATTTTGGTTCCGGGGGGCAGGCTGAGCCTGTGGTTCATTCTTCTTTCTGATGGGAAAATAGAGTGACCTGTGCCTGTCCCAACACCTAGAGCTAGTCTCTCATTGGTTCCCCCTCTTCCCGTTCATCCTCAGGCCAAATTGCGACCTGTACCAAACAGGAGGTTAAAGGTGCTGATTCTCCAAGTAGGGAGATTGTTAGTAGAGCGGCTGGAATGGCGAACCCGAGCACAAGGAGAGGAGAAATGAGGTGCGTTGGAGAAACCTTTCCCGATCACACGGTGTACCATCTTCTGGGTTTCCCACGCATGTTTTCGATGTAGGAAGATGCCCTTGAACCTGGAGATTTGGCACCCACGGCATGGGTACCACGCAGTATGACTTTAAAGGGTCTGTGTTTGCTCACCCAAGCTCACCAATCCTCTGAGCCCCAAGAGTGTCCAGCCTTGTGTCTCATCCAGCTGTGGGTCTAGATATGGTCAATCCAGGTTGCATCAGAGCCCCTGAAAGGATTTTGTAAGAATTCCTCTCTCTTTCACTGTCTTTGTTTCATGGGGTTTTTTAAAAATAATCTATTTTGATAATGGGGTTTAGCTGCTTTTCACTGCTGTGTTTATGCCGCTTTACACCCTCTTGATTCACTTCCAGAGAGATATCAATACATAGGTTTTACGACTCTTACTAGTCAGATATATTCTTGGGCGGTGAATAGGGGCTGTTGAGTCCAGTTCACTGAGCAGGGGGTAGGTCTTGTCTATTACATATTTGGCTTGTGGAACGGTATCTGAGCTAATTTCAAACCCTTGTTTTATGCATCACCCCACCTCACCTTTCCCGTTAAGCAGCCATAGTGTGTTTTCTAAATGTGTGACTCTGTTCTGTTTTGTAATTCAGTTCAAGTGTAGCGATTTTGACATTCCCTCTATAAGTGATATCTTAGGATAAGTGTCCTTTTCTCTGTGACTTATTTCACTGAGAGTCATCGTACCTAAATCCACTCATCCTGCTGCTACTAGCCTTATGACATTGATTTCATGGCTGAGTGATATTCCATTGTGCCTAAGTACCACAACTTCTTTATCCATTTTTCTCTTTCCTGGGATATTGAAGGTGTACCGAAGTGGAGGTTCTTGGAAACAGAGCAGCCCTAAACTTTGGGGTGCCTGTGTCTTGTTGAGTTTTAGGTTTCCCGATTTATACGCCCATGAGTGGAAGTGCCCTATGCTCTCTAAGCTGTGCTTATTACATGTTTCAGGACACACCGTACACTTCTCCAGAGTGGCTGTTGGCAATTTACATCCCGCCCATCAGCGTAGCAAGGCTCCCATGTCTCCGTGGCCTGTCCTGCATTTCTGGTTTTTACACTTTTTTCAGCATGGCCCTTTTGACCGATGGCAAGCGAGACTTGTTTGTAGCGCTGATTTGCCTTTCCGGCTTGCCTGGTTGGCCAAAAAGGGCGTATGCGTTTTTTCCTGAATATATTCAGGAAAAAACGCATACGCCCTTTTTGGCCAAGGGCATCATTGTCAACGCTTTGCCGCTTTTCATGTGCTTTCAGGGCGAGTCGAGTCTGTCTCCTGAAACCTGTTTCCTGCAATTCTGCCTTGCTTTCAAATCCTCTTCGTTGCCTTCACTCAATATATTTGTGGACGAGAGTTATCATTTATAATTCTGCAGGTTTGTAAGTTGCAGTGCCCCTGAGCTCCATTTGTCAAGTCGCTTTTTTGGGAGCTGGCCGCCAAAGCGCAGGATTCCTTCAGGCCGTATTCTGGTTCCGGGGAGCAGGCTGAGCCTGTGGTTGATTCTTCTTCCTGATGGGAAAATAGAGTGACCTGTGCCTGTCCCAACACCTAGAGCTAGTCTCTCATTGGTTCCCCCTCTTCCCGTTCATCCTCAGGCCAAATTGCGACCTGTACGAAACAGGAGGTTAAAGGTGCTGATTCTCCAAGAAGGGAGATTGTTAGTAGAGCGGCTGGAATGGCGAACCCGAGCACAAGGAGAGGAGAAATGAGGTGCATTGGAGAAACCTTTCCCGATCACACGGTGTACCATCTTCTGGGTTTCCCACGCATGTTTTCGATGTAGGAAGATGCCCTTGAACCTGGAGATTTGGGACCCACGGCATGGGTACCGCGCAGTATGACTTTAAAGGGTCTGCGTTTGCGCACCCAAGCTCACCAATCCTCTCAGCCCCAAGAGTGTCCAGCCTTATGTCTCATCCACCTGTGGGTCTAGATATGGCCAATCCAGGTTGCATCAGAGCCCCTGAACGGATTTTGTAAGAATTTCTCTCTCTTTCACTGTCTTTGTTTTATGGGGGTTTTTTTAAGTAATCTATTTTGATAATGGGGTTTAGCTGCTTTTCACTGCTGTGTTTATGCCGCTTTACACCCTCTTGATTCACTTCCAGAGAGATATCAATACATAGGTTTTAAGACTCTTACTAGTCAGATATATTCTTGGGCGGTGAATAGGGGCTGTTGAGTCCAGTTCACTGAGCAGGGGGTAGGTCTTGTCTATTACATATTTGGCTTGTGGAACGGTATCTGAGCTAATTTCAAACCCTTGTTTTATGCATCACCCCACCTCACCTTTCCCGTTAAGCAGCCATAGTGTGTTTTCTAAATGTGTGACTCTGTTCTGTTTTGTAATTCAGTTCAAGTGTAGCGATTTTGACATTCCCTCTATAAGTGATATCTTAGGATAAGTGTCCTTTTCTCTGTGACTTATTTCACTGAGAGTCATCGTACCTAAATCCACTCATCCTGCTGCTACTAGCCTTATGACATTGATTTCATGGCTGAGTGATATTCCATTGTGCCTAAGTACCACAACTTCTTTATCCATTTTTCTCTTTCCTGGGATATTGAAGGTGTACCGAAGTGGAGGTTCTTGGAAACAGAGCAGCCCTAAACTTTGGGGTGCCTGTGTCTTGTTGATTTTTAGGTTTCCCGATTTATACGCCCATGAGTGGAAGTGCCCTATGCTCTCTAAGCTGTGCTTATTACATGTTTCAGGACACACCGTACACTTCTCCAGAGTGGCTGTTGGCAATTTACACCTCGCCCATCAGCGTAGCAAGGCTCCCATGTCTCCATGGCCTGTCCTGCATTTCTGGTTTTTACACTTTTTTCAGCATGGCCCTTTTGACCGATGGCAAGCGAGACTTCTTTGTAGCGCTGATTTGCCTTTCCGGCTTGCCTGGTTGGCCAAAAAGGGCGTATGCGTTTTTTCCTGAATATCTTCAGGAAAAAACGCATACGCCCTTTTTGGCCAAGGGCATCATTGTCAACGCTTTGCCGCTTTTCATGTGCTTTCAAGGCGAGTGGAGTCTGCCTCCTGAAACCTGTTTCCTGCAATTCTGCCTTGCTTTCAAATCCTCTTCGTTGCCTTCACTCAATATATTTGTGGACGAGAGTTATCATTTATAATTCTGCAGGTTTGTGAGTTGCAGTGCCCCTGAGCTCCATTTGTCAAGTCGCTTTTTTGGGAGCTGGCCGCCAAAGCGCAGGATTGCTTCAGGCCGTATTTTGGTTCCGGGGGGCAGGCTGAGCCTGTGGTTCATTCTTCTTTCTGATGGGAAAATAGAGTGACCTGTGCCTGTCCCAACACCTAGAGCTAGTCTCTCATTGGTTCCCCCTCTTCCCGTTCATCCTCAGGCCAAATTGCGACCTGTACCAAACAGGAGGTTAAAGGTGCTGATTCTCCAAGTAGGGAGATTGTTAGTAGAGCGGCTGGAATGGCGAACCCGAGCACAAGGAGAGGAGAAATGAGGTGCGTTGGAGAAACCTTTCCCGATCACACGGTGTACCATCTTCTGGGTTTCCCACGCATGTTTTCGATGTAGGAAGATGCCCTTGAACCTGGAGATTTGGCACCCACGGCATGGGTACCACGCAGTATGACTTTAAAGGGTCTGTGTTTGCTCACCCAAGCTCACCAATCCTCTGAGCCCCAAGAGTGTCCAGCCTTGTGTCTCATCCAGCTGTGGGTCTAGATATGGTCAATCCAGGTTGCATCAGAGCCCCTGAAAGGATTTTGTAAGAATTCCTCTCTCTTTCACTGTCTTTGTTTCATGGGGTTTTTTAAAAGTAATCTATTTTGATAATGGGGTTTAGCTGCTTTTCACTGCTGTGTTTATGCTGCTTTACACCCTCTTGATTCACTTCCAGAGAGATATCAATACATAGGTTCTAAGACTCTTACTAGTCAGATATATTCTTGGGCGGTGAATAGGGGCTGTTGAGTCCAGTTCACTGAGCAGGGGGTAGGTCTTGTCTATTACATATTTGGCTTGTGGAACGGTATCTGAGCTAATTTCAAACCCTTGTTTTATGCATCACCCCACCTCACCTTTCCCGTTAAGCAGCCATAGTGTGTTTTCTAAATGTGTGACTCTGTTCTGTTTTGTAATTCAGTTCAAGTGTAGCGATTTTGACATTCCCTCTATAAGTGATATCTTAGGATAAGTGTCCTTTTCTCTGTGACTTATTTCACTGAGAGTCATCGTACCTAAATCCACTCATCCTGCTGCTACTAGCCTTATGACATCGATTTCATGGCTGAGTGATATTCCATTGTGCCTAAGTACCACAACTTCTTTATCCATTTTTCTCTTTCCTGGGATATTGAAGGTGTACCGAAGTGGAGGTTCTTGGAAACAGAGCAGCCCTAAACTTTGGGGTGCCTGTGTCTTGTTGAGTTTTAGGTTTCCCGATTTATACGCCCATGAGTGGAAGTGCCCTATGCTCTCTAAGCTGTGCTTATTACATGTTTCAGGACACACCGTACACTTCTCCAGAGTGGCTGTTGGCAATTTACATCCCGCCCATCAGCGTAGCAAGGCTCCCATGTCTCCATGGCCTGTCCTGCATTTCTGGTTTTTACACTTTTTTCAGCATGGCCCTTTTGACCGATGGGAAGCGAGACTTCTTTGTAGCGCTGATTTGCCTTTCCGGCTTGCCTGGTTGGCCAAAAAGGGCGTATGCGTTTTTTCCTGAATATATTCAGGAAAAAACGCATACGCCCTTTTTGGCCAAGGGCATCATTGTCAACGCTTTGCCGCTTTTCATGTGCTTTCAAGGCGAGTGGAGTCTGCCTCCTGAAACCTGTTTCCTGCAATTCTGCCTTGCTTTCAAATCCTCTTCGTTGCCTTCCCTCAATTTATTTGTGGGCGAGAGTTATCATTTATAACTCTGCAGTTTTGTGAGTTGCAGTGCCCCTGAGCTCCATTTGTCAAGTCGCTTTTTTGGGAGCTGGCCGCCAAAGCTCTGGATTGCTTCAGGCCGTATTTTGGTTCCAGGGGGCAGGCTGAGCCTGTGGTTCATTCTTCTTCCTGATGGGAAAATAGAGTGACCTGTGCCTGTCCCAACACCTAGAGCTAGTCTCTCATTGGTTCCCCCTCTTCCCGTTCATCCTCAGGCCAAATTGCGACCTGTACGAAACAGGAGGTTAAAGGTGCTGATTCTCCAAGTAGGGAGATTGTTAGTAGAGCGGCTGGAATGGCGAACCCGAGCACAAGGAGAGGAGAAATGAGGTGCGTTGGAGAAACCTTTCCCGATCACACGGTGTGCCATCTTCTGGGTTTCCCACGCATGTTTTCGATGTAGGAAGATGCCCTTGAACCTGGAGATTTGGGACCCACGGCATGGGTACTACGCAGTATGACTTTAAAGGGTCTGCGTTTGCTCACCCAAGCTCACCAATCCTCTGAGCCCCAAGAGTGTCCAGCCTTATGTCTCATCCAGCTGTGGGTCTAGATATGGTCAATCCAGGTTGCATCAGAGCCCCTGAACGGATTTTGTAAGAATTTCTCTCTCTTTCACTGTCTTTGTTTTATGGGGTTTTTTAAAAGTAATCTATTTTGATAATGGGGTTTAGCTGCTTTTCACTGCTGTGTTTATGCCGCTTTACACCCTCTTGATTCACTTCCAGAGAGATATCAATACATAGGTTTTACGACACTTACTAGTCAGATATATTCTTGGGCGGTGAATAGGGGCTGTTGAGTCCAGTTCACTGAGCAGGGGGTAGGTCTTGTCTATTACATATTTGGCTTGTGGAACGGTATCTGAGCTAATTTCAAACCCTTGTTTTATGCATCACCCCACCTCACCTTTCCCGTTAAGCAGCCATAGTGTGTTTTCTAAATGTGTGACTCTGTTCTGTTTTGTAATTCAGTTCAAGTGTAGCGATTTTGACATTCCCTCTATAAGTGATATCTTAGGATAAGTGTCTTTTTCTCTGTGACTTATTTCACTGAGAGTCATCGTACCTAAAACCACTCATCCTGCTGCTACAAGCCTTATGACATTGATTTCATAGCTGAGTGATATTCCATTGTGCCTAAGTACCACAACATCTTTATCCATTTTTCTCTTTCCTGGGATATTGAAGGTGTACCGAAGTGGAGGTTCTTGGAAACAGAGCAGCCCTAAAAATTGGGGTGCCTGTGTCTTGTTGATTTTTAGGTTTCCCGATTTATACGCCCATGAGTGGAAGTGCCCTATGCTCTCTAAGCTGTGCTTATTACATGTTTCAGGACACACCGTACACTTCTCCAGAGTGGCTGTTGGCAATTTACATCCCGCCCATCAGCGTAGCAAGGCTCCCATGTCTCCATGGCCTGTCCTGCATTTCTGGTTTTTACACTTTTTTCAGCATGGCCCTTTTGACCGATGGCAAGCGAGACTTCTTTGTAGCACTGATTTGCCTTTCCGGCTTGCCTGGTTGGCCAAAAAGGGCGTATGCGTTTTTTCCTGAATATATTCAGGAAAAAACGCATACGCCCTTTTTGGCCAAGGGCATCATTGTCAACGCTTTGTCGCTTTTTTGGGAGCTGGCCGCCAAAGCGCAGGATTGCTTCAGGCCGTATTCTGGTTCCAGGGGGCAGGCTGAGCCTGTGGTTCATTCTTCTTCCTGATGGGAAAATAGAGTGACCTGTGCCTGTCCCAACACCTAGAGCTAGTCTCTCATTGGTTCCCCCTCTTCCCGTTCATCCTCAGGCCAAATTGCGACCTGTACGAAACAGGAGGTTAAAGGTGCTGATTCTCCAAGTAGGGAGATTGTTAGTAGAGCGGCTGGAATGGCGAACCCGAGCACAAGGAGAGGAGAAATGAGGTGCGTTGGAGAAACCTTTCCCGATCACACGGTGTACCATCTTCTGGGTTTCCCACGCATCTTTTCGATGTAGGAAGATGCCCTTGAACCTGGAGATTTGGGACCCACGGCATGGGTACCGCGCAGTATCACTTTAAAGGGTCTGCGTTTGCTCACCCAAGCTCACCAATCCTCTCAGCCCCAAGAGTGTCCAGCCTTATGTCTCATCCAGCTGTGGGTCTAGATATGGTCAATCCAGGTTGCATCAGAGCCCCTGAACGTATTTTGTAAGAATTTTCTCTCTTTCACTGTCTTTGTTTCATGGGGTTTTTTAAAACTAATCTATTTTGATAATGGGGTTTAGCTGCTTTTCACTGCTGTGTTTATGCCGCTTTACACCCTCTTGATTCACTTCCAGAGAGAGATCAATACATAGGTTTAACGACTCTTACTAGTCAGATATATTCTTGGGCGGTGAATAGGTGCTGTTGAGTCCAGTTCACTGAACAGGGGGTAGGTCTTGTCTATTACATATTTGGCTTGTGGAACGGTATCTGAGCTAATTTCAAACCCTTGTTTTATGCATCACCACACCTCACCTTTCCCGTTAAGCAGCCATAGTGTGTTTTCTAAATGTGTGACTCTGTTCTGTTTTGTAATTCAGTTCAAGTGTAGCGATTTTGACATTCCCTCTATAAGTGATATCTTAGGATAAGTGTCTTTTTCTCTGTGACTTATTTCACTGAGAGTCATCGTACCTAAATCCACTCATCCTGCTGCTACTAGCCTTATGACATTGATTTCATGGCTGAGTGATATTCCATTGTGCCTAAGTACCACAACTTCTTTATCCATTTTTCTCTTTCCTGGGATATTGAAGGTGTACCGAAGTGGAGGTTCTTGGAAACAGAGCAGCCCTAAACTTTGGGGTGCCTGTGTCTTGTTGATTTTTAGGTTTCCCGATTTATACGCCCATGAGTGGAAGTGCCCTATGCTCTCTAAGCTGTGCTTATTACATGTTTCAGGACACACCGTACACTTCTCCAGAGTGGCTGTTGGCAATTTACACCTCGCCCATCAGCGTAGCAAGGCTCCCATGTCTCCATGGCCTGTCCTGCATTTCTGGTTTTTACACTTTTTTCAGCATGGCCCTTTTGACCGATGGCAAGCGAGACTTCTTTGTAGCGCTGATTTGCCTTTCCGGCTTGCCTGGTTGGCCAAAAAGGGCGTATGCGTTTTTTCCTGAATATCTTCAGGAAAAAACGCATACGCCCTTTTTGGCCAAGGGCATCATTGTCAACGCTTTGCCGCTTTTCATGTGCTTTCAAGGCGAGTGGAGTCTGCCTCCTGAAACCTGTTTCCTGCAATTCTGCCTTGCTTTCAAATCCTCTTCGTTGCCTTCACTCAATATATTTGTGGACGAGAGTTATCATTTATAATTCTGCAGGTTTGTGAGTTGCAGTGCCCCTGAGCTCCATTTGTCAAGTCGCTTTTTTGGGAGCTGGCCGCCAAAGCGCAGGATTGCTTCAGGCCGTATTTTGGTTCCGGGGGGCAGGCTGAGCCTGTGGTTCATTCTTCTTTCTGATGGGAAAATAGAGTGACCTGTGCCTGTCCCAACACCTAGAGCTAGTCTCTCATTGGTTCCCCCTCTTCCCGTTCATCCTCAGGCCAAATTGCGACCTGTACCAAACAGGAGGTTAAAGGTGCTGATTCTCCAAGTAGGGAGATTGTTAGTAGAGCGGCTGGAATGGCGAACCCGAGCACAAGGAGAGGAGAAATGAGGTGCGTTGGAGAAACCTTTCCCGATCACACGGTGTACCATCTTCTGGGTTTCCCACGCATGTTTTCGATGTAGGAAGATGCCCTTGAACCTGGAGATTTGGCACCCACGGCATGGGTACCACGCAGTATGACTTTAAAGGGTCTGTGTTTGCTCACCCAAGCTCACCAATCCTCTGAGCCCCAAGAGTGTCCAGCCTTGTGTCTCATCCAGCTGTGGGTCTAGATATGGTCAATCCAGGTTGCATCAGAGCCCCTGAAAGGATTTTGTAAGAATTCCTCTCTCTTTCACTGTCTTTGTTTCATGGGGTTTTTTAAAAGTAATCTATTTTGATAATGGGGTTTAGCTGCTTTTCACTGCTGTGTTTATGCTGCTTTACACCCTCTTGATTCACTTCCAGAGAGATATCAATACATAGGTTCTAAGACTCTTACTAGTCAGATATATTCTTGGGCGGTGAATAGGGGCTGTTGAGTCCAGTTCACTGAGCAGGGGGTAGGTCTTGTCTATTACATATTTGGCTTGTGGAACGGTATCTGAGCTAATTTCAAACCCTTGTTTTATGCATCACCCCACCTCACCTTTCCCGTTAAGCAGCCATAGTGTGTTTTCTAAATGTGTGACTCTGTTCTGTTTTGTAATTCAGTTCAAGTGTAGCGATTTTGACATTCCCTCTATAAGTGATATCTTAGGATAAGTGTCCTTTTCTCTGTGACTTATTTCACTGAGAGTCATCGTACCTAAATCCACTCATCCTGCTGCTACTAGCCTTATGACATCGATTTCATGGCTGAGTGATATTCCATTGTGCCTAAGTACCACAACTTCTTTATCCATTTTTCTCTTTCCTGGGATATTGAAGGTGTACCGAAGTGGAGGTTCTTGGAAACAGAGCAGCCCTAAACTTTGGGGTGCCTGTGTCTTGTTGAGTTTTAGGTTTCCCGATTTATACGCCCATGAGTGGAAGTGCCCTATGCTCTCTAAGCTGTGCTTATTACATGTTTCAGGACACACCGTACACTTCTCCAGAGTGGCTGTTGGCAATTTACATCCCGCCCATCAGCGTAGCAAGGCTCCCATGTCTCCATGGCCTGTCCTGCATTTCTGGTTTTTACACTTTTTTCAGCATGGCCCTTTTGACCGATGGGAAGCGAGACTTCTTTGTAGCGCTGATTTGCCTTTCCGGCTTGCCTGGTTGGCCAAAAAGGGCGTATGCGTTTTTTCCTGAATATATTCAGGAAAAAACGCATACGCCCTTTTTGGCCAAGGGCATCATTGTCAACGCTTTGCCGCTTTTCATGTGCTTTCAAGGCGAGTGGAGTCTGCCTCCTGAAACCTGTTTCCTGCAATTCTGCCTTGCTTTCAAATCCTCTTCGTTGCCTTCCCTCAATTTATTTGTGGGCGAGAGTTATCATTTATAACTCTGCAGTTTTGTGAGTTGCAGTGCCCCTGAGCTCCATTTGTCAAGTCGCTTTTTTGGGAGCTGGCCGCCAAAGCTCTGGATTGCTTCAGGCCGTATTTTGGTTCCAGGGGGCAGGCTGAGCCTGTGGTTCATTCTTCTTCCTGATGGGAAAATAGAGTGACCTGTGCCTGTCCCAACACCTAGAGCTAGTCTCTCATTGGTTCCCCCTCTTCCCGTTCATCCTCAGGCCAAATTGCGACCTGTACGAAACAGGAGGTTAAAGGTGCTGATTCTCCAAGTAGGGAGATTGTTAGTAGAGCGGCTGGAATGGCGAACCCGAGCACAAGGAGAGGAGAAATGAGGTGCGTTGGAGAAACCTTTCCCGATCACACGGTGTGCCATCTTCTGGGTTTCCCACGCATGTTTTCGATGTAGGAAGATGCCCTTGAACCTGGAGATTTGGGACCCACGGCATGGGTACTACGCAGTATGACTTTAAAGGGTCTGCGTTTGCTCACCCAAGCTCACCAATCCTCTGAGCCCCAAGAGTGTCCAGCCTTATGTCTCATCCAGCTGTGGGTCTAGATATGGTCAATCCAGGTTGCATCAGAGCCCCTGAACGGATTTTGTAAGAATTTCTCTCTCTTTCACTGTCTTTGTTTTATGGGGTTTTTTAAAAGTAATCTATTTTGATAATGGTGTTTAGCTGCTTTTCACTGCTGTGTTTATGCCGCTTTACACCCTCTTGATTCACTTCCAGAGAGATATCAATACATAGGTTTTACGACACTTACTAGTCAGATATATTCTTGGGCGGTGAATAGGGGCTGTTGAGTCCAGTTCACTGAGCAGGGGGTAGGTCTTGTCTATTACATATTTGGCTTGTGGAACGGTATCTGAGCTAATTTCAAACCCTTGTTTTATGCATCACCCCACCTCACCTTTCCCGTTAAGCAGCCATAGTGTGTTTTCTAAATGTGTGACTCTGTTCTGTTTTGTAATTCAGTTCAAGTGTAGCGATTTTGACATTCCCTCTATAAGTGATATCTTAGGATAAGTGTCTTTTTCTCTGTGACTTATTTCACTGAGAGTCATCGTACCTAAAACCACTCATCCTGCTGCTACAAGCCTTATGACATTGATTTCATAGCTGAGTGATATTCCATTGTGCCTAAGTACCACAACATCTTTATCCATTTTTCTCTTTCCTGGGATATTGAAGGTGTACCGAAGTGGAGGTTCTTGGAAACAGAGCAGCCCTAAAAATTGGGGTGCCTGTGTCTTGTTGATTTTTAGGTTTCCCGATTTATACGCCCATGAGTGGAAGTGCCCTATGCTCTCTAAGCTGTGCTTATTACATGTTTCAGGACACACCGTACACTTCTCCAGAGTGGCTGTTGGCAATTTACATCCCGCCCATCAGCGTAGCAAGGCTCCCATGTCTCCATGGCCTGTCCTGCATTTCTGGTTTTTACACTTTTTTCAGCATGGCCCTTTTGACCGATGGCAAGCGAGACTTCTTTGTAGCACTGATTTGCCTTTCCGGCTTGCCTGGTTGGCCAAAAAGGGCGTATGCGTTTTTTCCTGAATATATTCAGGAAAAAACGCATACGCCCTTTTTGGCCAAGGGCATCATTGTCAACGCTTTGTCGCTTTTTTGGGAGCTGGCCGCCAAAGCGCAGGATTGCTTCAGGCCGTATTCTGGTTCCAGGGGGCAGGCTGAGCCTGTGGTTCATTCTTCTTCCTGATGGGAAAATAGAGTGACCTGTGCCTGTCCCAACACCTAGAGCTAGTCTCTCATTGGTTCCCCCTCTTCCCGTTCATCCTCAGGCCAAATTGCGACCTGTACGAAACAGGAGGTTAAAGGTGCTGATTCTCCAAGTAGGGAGATTGTTAGTAGAGCGGCTGGAATGGCGAACCCGAGCACAAGGAGAGGAGAAATGAGGTGCGTTGGAGAAACCTTTCCCGATCACACGGTGTACCATCTTCTGGGTTTCCCACGCATCTTTTCGATGTAGGAAGATGCCCTTGAACCTGGAGATTTGGGACCCACGGCATGGGTACCGCGCAGTATCACTTTAAAGGGTCTGCGTTTGCTCACCCAAGCTCACCAATCCTCTCAGCCCCAAGAGTGTCCAGCCTTATGTCTCATCCAGCTGTGGGTCTAGATATGGTCAATCCAGGTTGCATCAGAGCCCCTGAACGTATTTTGTAAGAATTTTCTCTCTTTCACTGTCTTTGTTTCATGGGGTTTTTTAAAACTAATCTATTTTGATAATGGGGTTTAGCTGCTTTTCACTGCTGTGTTTATGCCGCTTTACACCCTCTTGATTCACTTCCAGAGAGAGATCAATACATAGGTTTAACGACTCTTACTAGTCAGATATATTCTTGGGCGGTGAATAGGTGCTGTTGAGTCCAGTTCACTGAACAGGGGGTAGGTCTTGTCTATTACATATTTGGCTTGTGGAACGGTATCTGAGCTAATTTCAAACCCTTGTTTTATGCATCACCACACCTCACCTTTCCCGTTAAGCAGCCATAGTGTGTTTTCTAAATGTGTGACTCTGTTCTGTTTTGTAATTCAGTTCAAGTGTAGCGATTTTGACATTCCCTCTATAAGTGATATCTTAGGATAAGTGTCCTTTTCTCTGTGACTTATTTCACTGAGAGTCATCGTACCTAAATCCACTCATCCTGCTGCTACTAGCCTTATGACACTGATTTCATGGCTGAGTGATATTCCATTGTGCCTAAGTACCACAACTTCTTTATCCATTTTTCTCTTTCCTGGGATATTGAAGGTGTACCGAAGTGGAGGTTCTTGGAAACGGAGCAGCCCTAAACTATGGGGTGCCTGTGTCTTGTTGATTTTTAGGTTTCCCGATTTATACGCCCATGAGTGGAAGTGCCCTATGCTCTCTAAGCTGTGCTTATTACATGTTCCAGGACACACCGTACACTTCTCCAGAGTGGCTGTTGGCAATTTACATCCCGCCCATCAGCGTAGCAAGGCTCCCATGTCTCCATGGGCTGTCCTGCATTTCTGGTTTTTACACTTTTTTCAGCATGGCCCTGTTGACCGATGGCAAGCGAGACTTCTTTGTAGCGCTGATTTGCCTTTCCGGCTTGCTTGGTTGGCCAAAAAGGGCGTATGCGTTTTTTCCTGAATATATTCAGGAAAAAACGCATACGCCCTTTTTGGCCAAGGGCATCATTGTCAATGCTTTGCCGCTTTTCATGTGCTTTCAAGGCGAGTCGAGTCTGCCTCCTGAAACCTGTTTCCTGCAATTCTGCCTTGCTTTCAAATCCTCTTCGTTGCCGTCCCTCAATATATTTGTGGACGAGAGTTATCATTTATAACTCTGCAGGTTTGTGAGTTGCAGTGCCCCTGAGCTCCATTTGTCAAGTCGCTTTTTTGGGAGCTGGCCGCCAATGCGCAGGATTGCTTCAGGCCGTATTCTGGTTCCGGGGGGCAGGCTGAGCCTGTGGTTCATTCTTCTTCCTGATGGGAAAATAGAGTGACCTGTGCCTGTCCCAACACCTAGAGCTAGTCTCTCATTGGTTCCCCCTCTTCCCGTTCATCCTCAGGCCAAATTGCGACCTGTACGAAACAGGAGGTTAATGGTGCTGATTCTCCAAGTAGGGAGATTGTTAGTAGAGCGGCTGGAATGGCGAACCCGAGCACAAGGAGAGGAGAAATGAGGTGCGTTTTAGAAACCTTTCCCGATCACACGGTGTACCATCTTCTGGGTTTCCCACGCATGTTTTCGATGTAGGAAGATGCCCTTGAATCTGGAGATTTGTGACCCATGGCATGGGTTCCACGCAGTATGACTTTAAAGGGTCTGCGTTTGCTCACCCAAGCTCACCAATCCTCTGAGCCCCAAGAGTGTCCAGCCTTATGTCTCATCCAGCTGTGGGTCTAGATATGGTCAATCCAGGTTTCATCAGAGCCCCTGAACGGATTTTGTAAGAATTTCTCTCTCTTTCACTGTCTTTGTTTTACGGGGTGTTTTTTAAGTAATCTATTTTTATAATGGCGTTTAGCTGCTTTTCACTGCTGTGTTTATGCCGCTTTACACCCTCTTGATTCACTTCCAGAGAGAGATCAATACATAGGTTTTAAGACTCTTACTAGTCAGATATATTCTTGGGCGGTGAATAGGGGCTGTTGAGTCCAGTTCACTGAGCAGGGAGTAGGTCTTGTCTATTACATATTTGGCTTGTGGAACGGTATCTGAGCTAATTCCAAACCCTTGTTTTATGCATCACCCCACCTCACCTTTCCCGTTAAGCAGCCATAGTGTGTTTTCTAAATGTGTGACTCTGTTCTGTTTTGTAATTCAGTTCAAGTGTAGCTATTTTGACATTCCCTGTATAAGTGATATCTTAGGATAAGTGTCTTTTTCTCTGTGACTTATTTCACTGAGAGTCAACGTACCTAAATCCACTCATCCTGCTGCTACTAGCCTTATGACATTGATTTCATGGCTGAGTGATATTCCATTGTGCCTAAGTACCACAACTTCTTTATCCATTTTTCTCTTTCCTGGGATATTGAAGGTGTACCGAAGTGGAGGTTCTTGGAAACAGAGCAGCCCTAAACTTTGGGGTGCCTGTGTCTTGTTGAGTTTTAGTTTTCCCGATTTATACGCCCATGAGTGGAAGTGCCCTATGCTCTCTAAGCTGTGCTTATTACATGTTTCAGGACACACCGTACACTTCTCCAGAGTGTCTGTTGGCAATTTACATCCCGCCCATCAGCGTAGCAAGGCTCCCATGTCTCCGTGGCCTGTCCTGCATTTATGGTTTTTACACTTTTTTCAGCATGGCCCTTTTGACCGATGGCAAGCGAGACTTCTTTGTAGCGCTGATTTGCCTTTCCGGCTTGCTTGGTTGGCCAAAAAGGGCGTGTGCGTTTTTTCCTGAATATATTCAGGAAAAACGCACACGCCCTTTTTGGCCAAGGGCATCATTGTCAACGCTTTGCCGCTTTTCATGTGCTTTCAAGGCGAGTCGAGTCTGCCTCCTGAAACCTGTTTCCTGCAATTCTGCCTTGCTTTCAAATCCTCTTCGTTGCCTTCACTCAATATATTTGTGGACGAGAGTTATCATTTATAACTCTGCAGGTTTGTGAGTTGCAGTGCCCCTGAGCTCCATTTGTCAACTCGCTTTTTTGGGAGCAGGCCGCCAAAGCGCAGGATTGCTTCAGGCCGTATTCTGGTTCCGGGGGGCAGGCTGAGCCTGTGGTTCATTCTTCTTCCTGATGGGAAAATAGAGTGACCTGTGCCTGTCCCAACACCTAGAGCTAGTCTCTCATTGGTTCCCCCTCTTCCCGTTCATCCTCAGGCCAAATTGCGACCTGTACGAAACAGGAGGTTAAAGGTGCTGATTCTCCAAGTAGGGAGATTGTTAGTAGAGCGGCTGGAATGGCGAACCCGAGCACAAGGAGAGGAGAAATGAGGTGCGTTGGAGAAACCTTTCCCGATCACACGGTGTACCATCTTCTGGGTTTCCCACGCATGTTTTCGATGTAGGAAGATGCCTTTGAACCTGGAGATTTGGGACCCACGGCATGGGTACCACGCTGTATGACTTTAAAGGGTCTGCGTTTGCTCACCCAAGCTCACCAATCCTCTCAGCCCCTAGAGTGTCCAGCCTTATGTCTCATTCAGCTGTGGGTCTAGATATGGTCAATCCAGGTTGCATCAGAGCCCCTGAACGGATTCTGTAAGAATTTCTCTCTCTTTCACTTCTTTGTTTTATGGGGTTTTTTTTAAGTAATCTATTTTTATAATGGCGTTTAGCTGCTTTTCACTGCTGTGTTTATGCCGCTTTACACCCTCTTGATTCACTTCCAGAGAGATATCAATACATAGGTTTTAAGATTCTTACTAGTCAGATATATTCTTGGGCGGTGAATAGGGGCTGTTGAGTCCAGTTCACTGAGCAGGGAGTAGGTCTTGTCTATTACATATTTGGCTTGTGGAACGGTATCTGAGCTAATTCCAAACCATTGTTTTATGCATCACCCCACCTCACCTTTCCCGTTAAGCAGCCATAGTGTGTTTTCTAAATGTGTGACTCTGTGTTCTGTTTTGTAATTCAGTTCAAGTGTAGCTATTTTGACATTCCCTCTATAAGTGATATCTTAGGTTAAGTGTCTTTTTCTCTGTGACTTATTTCACTGAGAGTCATCGTACCTAAATCCACTCATCCTGCTGCTACTAGCCTTATGACATTGATTTCATGGCTGAGTGATATTCCATTGTGCCTAAGTACCACAACTTCTTTATCCATTTTTCTCTTTCCTGGGATATTGAAGGTGTACCAAAGTGGAGGTTCTTGGAAACAGAGCAGCCCTAAACTTTGGGGTGCCTGTGTCTTGTTGAGTTTTAGGTTTCCCGATTTATACGCCCATGAGTGGAAGTGCCCTATGCTCTCTAAGCTGTGCTTATTACATGTTTCAGGACACACCGTACACTTCTCCAGAGTGTCTGTTGGCAATTTACATCCCGCCCATCAGCGTAGCAAGGCTCCCATGTCTCCATGGCCTGTCCTGCATTTATGGTTTTTACACTTTTTTCAGCATGGCCCTTTTCACCGATGGCAAGCGAGACTTCTTTGTAGCGCTGATTTGCCTTTCCGGCTTGCTTGGTTGGCCAAAAAGGGCTTGTGCGTTTTTTCCTGAATATATTCAGGAAAAAACGCACACGCCCTTTTTGGCCAAGGGCATCATTGTCAACGCTTTGCCGCTTTTCATGTGCTTTCAAGGCGAGTCGAGTCTGCCTCCTGAAACCTGTTTCCTGCAATTCTGCCTTGCTTTCAAATCCTCTTCGTTGCCTTCCCTCAATATATTTGTGGACGAGAGTTATCATTTATAACTCTGCAGGTTTGTGAGTTGCAGTGCCCCTGAGCTCCATTTGTCAACTCGCTTTTTTGGGAGCAGGCAGCCAAAGCGCAGGATTGCTTCAGGCCGTATTCTGGTTCCGGGGGGCAGGCTGAGCCTGTGGTTCATTCTTCTTCCTGATGGGAAAATAGAGTGACCTGTGCCTGTCCCAACACCTAGAGCTAGTCTCTCATTGGTTCCCCCTCTTCCCGTTCATCCTCAGGCCAAATTGCGACCTGTACGAAACAGGAGGTTAAAGGTGCTGATTCTCCAAGTAGGGAGATTGTTAGTAGAGCGGCTGGAATGGCGAACTCGAGCACAAGGAGAGGAGAAATGAAGTGCGTTGGAGAAACCTTTCCCGATCACACGGTGTACCATCTTCTGGGTTTCCCACGCATGTTTTGGATGTAGGAAGATGCCCTTGAACCTGGAGATTTGGGACCCACGGCATGGGTACCACGCAGTATGACGTTAAAGGTTCTGCGTTTACTCACCCAAGCTCACCAATCCTCTGAGCCCCAAGAGTGTCCAGCCTTATGTCTCATCCGCTTGTGGGTCTAGATATGGTCAATGCAGGTTGCATCAGAGCCCCTGAACGGATTTTGTAAGAATTTTTCTCTCTTTCACTGTCTTTATTTTATGGGGTTTTTTTTAAGTAATCTATTTTGATAATGGGGTTTAGCTGCTTTTCACTGCTGTGTTTATGCCGCTTTACACCCTCTTGATTCACTTCCAGAGAGATATCAATACATAGGTTTTAAGACTCTTACTAGTCAGATATATTCTTGGGCGGTGAATAGGGGCTGTTGAGTCCAGTTCACTGAGCAGGGGGTAGGTCTTGTCTATTACATATTTGGCTTGTGGAACGGTATCTGAGCTAATTTCAAACCCTTGTTTTATGCATCACCCCACCTCACCTTTCCCGTTAAGCAGCCATAGTGTGTTTTCTAAATGTGTGACTCTGTTCTGTTTTGTAATTCAGTTCAAGTGTAGCGATTTTGACATTCCCTCTATAAGTGATATCTTAGGATAAGTGTCTTTTTCTCTGTGACTTATTTCACTGAGAGTCATCGTACCTAAATCCACTCATCCTGCTGCTACTAGCCTTATGACATTGATTTCATGGCTGAGTGATATTCCATTGTGCCTAAGTACCACAACTTCTTTATCCATTTTTCTCTTTCCTGGGATATTGAAGGTGTACCGAAGTGGAGGTTCTTGGAAACAGAGCAGCCCTAAACTTTGGGGTGCCTGTGTCTTGTTGATTTTTAGGTTTCCCGATTTATACGCCCATGAGTGGAAGTGCCCTATGCTCTCTAAGCTGTGCTTATTACATGTTCCAGGACACACCGTACACTTCTCCAGAGTGGCTGTTGGCAATTTACATCCCGCCCATCAGCGTAGCAAGGCTCCCATGTCTCCATGGCCTGTCCTGCATTTCTGGTTTTTACACTTTTTTCAGCATGGCCCTTTTGACCGATGGCAAGCAAGACTTCTTTGTAGCGCTGATTTGCCTTTCCGGCTTGCCTGGTAGGCCAAAAAGGGCGTATGCGTTTTTTCCTGAACATATTCAGGAAAAAACGCATACGCCCTTTTTGGCCAAGGGCATCATTGTCAACGCTTTGCCGCTTTTCATGTGCTTTCAAGGCGAGTCGAGTCTGCCTCCTGAAACCTGTTTCCTGCAATTCTGCCTTGCTTTCAAATCCTCTTCGTTGCCTTCCCTCAATATATTTGTGGACGAGAGTTATCATTTATAACTCTGCAGGTTTGTGAGTTGCAGTGCCCCTGAGCTCCATTTGTCAACTCGCTTTTTTGGGAGCAGGCCGCCAAAGCGCAGGATTGCTTCAGGCCGTATTCTGGTTCCGGGGGGCAGGCTGAGCCTGTGGTTCATTCTTCTTCCTGATGGGAAAATAGAGTGACCTGTGCCTGTCCCAACACCTAGAGCTAGTCTCTCATTGGTTCCCCCTCTTCCCGTTCATCCTCAGGCCAAATTGCGACCTGTACGAAACAGGAGGTTAAAGGTGCTGATTCTCCAAGTAGAGAGATTGTTAGTAGAGCGGCTGGAATGGCGAACCCGAGCACAAGGAGAGGAAAATGAGGTGCGTTGGAGAAACCTTTCCCGATCACACGGTGTACCATCTTCTGGGTTTCCCACGCATGTTTTCGATGTAGGAAGATGCCCTTGAACCTGGAGATTTGGGACCCAGGGCATGGGTACCAAGCTGTATGACTTTAAAGGGTCTGCGTATGCTCACCCAAGCTCACCAATCCTCTCAGCCCCTAGAGTGTCCAGCCTTATGTCTCATCCAGCTGTGGGTCTAGATATGGTCAATCCAGGTTGCATCAGAGCCCCTGAACGGATTTTGTAAGAATTTCTCTCTCTTTCACTTCTTTGTTTTATGGGGTTTTTTTTAAGTAATCTATTTTTATAATGGCGTTTAGCTGCTTTTCACTGCTGTGTTTATGCCGCTTTACACCCTCTTGATTCACTTCCAGATAGATATCAATACATAGGTTTTAAGATTCTTACTAGTCAGATATATTCTTGGGCGGTGAATATGGGCTGTTGAGTCCAGTTCACTGAGCAAGGAGTAGGTCTTGTCTATTACATATTTGGCTTGTGGAACGGTATCTGAGCTAATTCCAAACCCTTGTTTTATGCATCACCCCACCTCACCTTTCCCGTTAAGCAGCCATAGTGTGTTTTCTAAATGTGTGACTCTGTTCTGTTTTGTAATGCAGTTGAAGTGTAGCGATTTTGACATTCCCTCTATAAGTGATATCTTAGGATAAGTGTCTTTTTCTCTGTGACTTATTTCACTGAGAGTCATCGTACCTAAATCCACTCATCCTGCTGCTACTAGCCTTATGACATTGATTTCATGGCTGAGTGATATTCCATTGTGCCTAAGTACCACAACTTCTTTATCCATTTTTCTCTTTCCTGGGATATTGAAGGTGTACCGAATTGGAGGTTCTTGGAAACAGAGCAGCCCTAAACTTTGGGGTGCCTGTGTCTTGTTGAGTTTTAGGTTTCCCGATTTATACGCTCATGAGTGGAAGTGCCCTATGCTCTCTAAGCTGTGCTTATTACATGTTTCAGGACACACCGTACACTTCTCCAGAGTGATTGTTGGCAATTTACATCCCGCCCATCAGCGTAGCAAGGCTCCCATGTCTCCATGGCCTGTCCTGCATTTCTGGTTTTTACACTTTTTTCAGCATGGCCCTGTTGACCGATGGCAAGCGAGACTTCTTTGTAGCGCTGATTTGCCTTTCCGGCTTGCTTGGTTGGCCAAAAAGGGCGGATGCGTTTTTTCCTGAATATATTCAGGAAAAAACGCATCCGCCCTTTTTGGCCAAGGGCATCATTGTCAACGCTTTGCCGCTTTTCATGTGCTTTCAAGGCGAGTCGAGTCTGCCTCCTGAAACCTGTTTCCTGCAATTCTGCCTTGCTTTCAATTCCTCTTCGTTGCCTTCCCTCAATATATTTGTGGACGAGAGTTATCATTTATAACTCTGCAGTTTTGTGAGTTGCAGTGCCCCTGAGCTCCATTTGTCAACTCGCTTTTTTGGGAGCTGGCTGCCAAAACACAGGATTGCTTCAGGCCGTCTTCTGGTTCCGGGGGGCAGGCTGAGCCTGTGGTTCATTCTTCTTCCTGATGGGAAAATAGAGTGACCTGTGCCTGTCCCAACACCTAGAGCTAGTCTCTCATTGGTTCCCCCTCTTCCCGTTCATCCTCAGGCCAAATTGCGACCTGTACGAAACAGTAGGTTAATGGTGCTGATTCTCCAAGTAGGGAGATTGTTAGTAGAGCGGCTGGAATGGCGAACCCGAGCACAAGGAGAGGAGAAATGAGGTGCGTTTGAGAAACCTTTCCCGATCACACGGTGTACCATCTTCTGGGTTTCCCACGCATGTTTTCGATGTAGGAAGATGCCCTTGAACCTGGAGATTTGGGACCCATGGCATGGGTTCCAAGCAGTATGACTTTAAAGGGTCTGCGTTTGCTCACCCAGGCTCACCAATCCTCTCAGCCCCAAGAGTGTCCAGCCTTATGTCTCATTCAGCTGTGGGTCTAGATATGGTCAATCCAGGTTGCATCAGAGCCCCTGAACGGATTTTGTAAGAATTTCTCTCTCTTTCACTGTCTTTGTTTTATGGGGTGTTTTTTAAGTAATCTATTTTTATAATGGCGTTTAGCTGCTTTTCACTGCTGTGTTTATGCCGCTTTACACCCTCTTGATTCACTTCCAGAGAGATATCAATACATAGGTTTTAAGACTCTTACTAGTCAGATATATTCTTGGGCGGTGAATAGGGGCTGTTTAGTCCAGTTCACTGAGCAGGGAGTAGGTCTTGTCTATTACATATTTGGCTTGTGGAACGGTATCTGAGCTAATTTCAAACCCTTGTTTTATGCATCACCCCACCTCACCTTTCCCGTTAAGCAGCCATAGTGTGTTTTCTAAATGTGTGACTCTGTTCTGTTTTGTAATTCAGTTCAAGTGTAGCGATTTTGACATTCCCTCTATGAGTGATATCTTAGGATAAGTGTCTTTTTCTCTGTGACTTATTTCACTGAGAGTCATCGTACCTAAATCCACTCATCCTGCTGCTACTAGCCTTATGACATTGATTTCATGGCTGAGTGATATTCCATTGTGCCTAAGTACCACAACTTCTTTATCCATTTTTCTCTTTCCTGGGATATTGAAGGTGTACCGAAGTGGAGGTTCTTGGAAACAGAGCAGCCCTAAACTTTGGGGTGCCTGTGTCTTGTTGAGTTTTAGTTTTCCCGATTTATACGCCCATGAGTGGAAGTGCCCTATGCTCTCTAAGCTGTGCTTATTACACGTTTCAGGACACACCGTACACTTCTCCAGAGTGGCTGTTGGCAATTTACATCTCGCCCATCAGCGTAGCAAGGCTCCCATGTCTCCATGGCCTGTCCTGCATTTATGGTTTTTACACTTTTTTCAGCATGGCCCTTTTGACCGATGGCAAGCGAGACTTCTTTGTAGCGCTGATTTGCCTTTCCGGCTTGCTTGGTTGGCCAAAAAGGGCGTGTGCGTTTTTTCCTGAATATATTCAGGAAAAAACGCACACGCCCTTTTTGGCCAAGGGCATCATTGTCAACGCTTTGCCGCTTTTCATGTGCTTTCAAGGCGAGTCGAGTCTGCCTCCTGAAACCTGTTTCCTGCAATTCTGCCTTGCTTTCAAATCCTCTTCGTTGCCTTCCCTCAATATATTTGTGGACGAGAGTTATCATTTATAACTCTGCAGGTTTGTGAGTTGCAGTGCCCCTGAGCTCCATTTGTCAACTCGCTTTTTTGGGAGCAGGCAGCCAAAGCGCAGGATTGCTTCAGGCCGTATTCTGGTTCCGGGGGGCAGGCTGAGCCTGTGGTTCATTCTTCTTCCTGATGGGAAAATAGAGTGACCTGTGCCTGTCCCAGCATCTAGAGCTAGTCTCTCATTGGTTCCCCCTCTTCCCGTTCATCCTCAGGCCAAATTGCCACCTGTACGAAACAGGAGGTTAAAGGTGCTGATTCTCCAAGTAGGGAGATTGTTAGTAGAGCGGCTGGAATGGCGAACCCGAGCACAAGGAGAGGAGAAATGAGGTGCGTTGGAGAAACCTTTCCCGATCACACGGTGTACCATCTTCTGGGTTTCCCACGCATGTTTTCGATGTAGGAAGATGCCCTTGAACCTGGAGATTTGGGACCCACGGCATGGGTACCACGCAGTATGACTTTAAAGGTTCTGCGTTTACTCACCCAAGCTCAACAATCCTCTGAGCCCCAAGGGTGTCCAGCCTTATGTCTCATCCAGCTGTGGGTCTAGATATGGTCAATGCAGGTTGCATCAGAGCCCCTGAACGGATTTTGTAAGAATTTTTCTCTCTTTCACTGTCTTTGTTTTATGGGGTGTTTTTTAAGTAATCTATTTTTATAATGGCGTTTAGCTGCTTTTCACTGCTGTGTTTATGCCGCTTTACACCCTCTTGATTCACTTCCAGAGAGATATCAATACATAGGTTTTAAGACTCTTACTAGTCAGATATATTCTTGGGCGGTGAATAGGGGCTGTTTAGTCCAGTTCACTGAGCAGGGAGTAGGTCTTGTCTATTACATATTTGGCTTGTGGAACGGTATCTGAGCTAATTTCAAACCCTTGTTTTATGCATCACCCCACCTCACCTTTCCCGTTAAGCAGCCATAGTGTGTTTTCTAAATGTGTGACTCTGTTCTGTTTTGTAATTCAGTTCAAGTGTAGCGATTTTGACATTCCCTCTATGAGTGATATCTTAGGATAAGTGTCTTTTTCTCTGTGACTTATTTCACTGAGAGTCATCGTACCTAAATCCACTCATCCTGCTGCTACTAGCCTTATGACATTGATTTCATGGCTGAGTGATATTCCATTGTGCCTAAGTACCACAACTTCTTTATCCATTTTTCTCTTTCCTGGGATATTGAAGGTGTACCGAAGTGGAGGTTCTTGGAAACAGAGCAGCCCTAAACTTTGGGGTGCCTGTGTCTTGTTGATTTTTAGGTTTCCCGATTTATACGCCCATGAGTGGAAGTGCCCTATGCTCTCTAAGCTGTGCTTATTACATGTTTCAGGACACACCGTACACTTCTCCAGAGTGGCTGTTGGCAATTTACATCCCGCCCATCAGCGTAGCAAGGCTCCCATGTCTCCATAGCCTGTCCTGCATTTCTGGTTTTTACACTTTTTTCAGCATGGCCCTTTTGACCGATGGCAAGCGAGACTTCTTTGTAGCGCTGATTTGCCTTTCCGGCTTGCCTGGTTGGCCAAAAAGGGCGTATGCGTTTTTTCCTGAATATATTCAGGAAAAAACGCATACGCCCTTTTTGGCCAAGGGCATCATTGTCAACGTTTTGCCACTTTTCATGTGCTTTCAAGGCGAGTCGAGTCTGCCTCCTGAAACCTGTTTCCTGCAATTCTGCCTTGCTTTCAAATCTTCTTCGTTGCCTTCCCTCAATATATTTGGGGACGAGAGTTATCATTTATAACTCTGCAGGTTTGTGAGTTGCAGTGCCCCTGAGCTCCATTTGTCGAGTCGCTTTTTTGGGAGCTGGCCGCCAAAGCGCAGGATTCCTTCAGGCCGTATTCTGGTTCCGGGGGGCAGGCTGAGCCTGTGGTTCATTCTTCTTCCTGATGGGAAAATAGAGTGACCTGTGCCTGTCCCAAAACCTAGAGCTAGTCTCTCATTGGTTCCCCCTCTTCCCGTTCATCCTCAGGCCAAATTGCGACCTGTATGAAACAGGAGGTTAAAGGTGCTGATTCTCCAAGTAGGGAGATTGTTAGTAGAGCGGCTGGAATGGCGAACCCGAGCACAAGGAGAGGAGAAATGAGGTGCGTTGTAGAAACCATTTCCAATCACACGGTATACCATCTTTGGGTTTCCCACGCATGTTTTCGATGTAGGAAGATGCCCTTTAACCTGGAGATTTGGGACCCACGGCATGGGTACCACGCAGTATGACTTTAAAGTTCTGCGTTTACTCACCCAAGCTCACCAATCCTCTGAGCCCCAAGAGTGTCCAGCCTTATGTCTCATCCAGCTGTGGGTCTAGATATGGTCAATGCAGGTTGCATCAGAGCCCCTGAACGGATTTTGTAAGAATTTTTCTCTCTTTCACTGTCTTTGTTTTATGGGGTTTTTTTTAAGTAATCTATTTTGATAATGGGGTTTAGCTGCTTTTCACTGCTGTGTTTATGCCGCTTTACACCCTCTTGATTCACTTCCAGAGAGATATCAATACATAGGTTTTAAGACTCTTACTAGTCAGATATATTCTTGGGCAGTGAATAGGGGCTGTTGAGTCCAGTTCACTGAGCAGGGAGTAGGTCTTGTCTATTACATATTTGGCTTGTGGAACGGTATCTGAGCTAATTTCAAACCCTTGTTTTATGCATCACCCCACCTCACCTTTCCCGTTAAGCAGCCATAGTGTGTTTTCTAAATGTGTGACTCTGTTCTGTTTTGTAATTCAGTTCAAGTGTAGCGATTTTGACATTCCCTCTATAAGTGATATCTTAGGATAAGTGTCTTTTTCTCTGTGACTTATTTCACTGAGAGTCATCGTACCTAAATCCACTCATCCTGCTGCTACTAGCCTTATGACATTGATTTCATGGCTGAGTGATATTCCATTGTGCCTAAGTACCACAACTTCTTTATCCATTTTTCTCTTTCCTGGGATATTGAAGGTGTACCGAAGTGGAGGTTCTTGGAAACAGAGCAGCCCTAAACTTTGGGGTGCCTGTGTCTTGTTGAGTTTTAGGTTTCCCGATTTATACGCCCATGAGTGGAAGTGCCCTATGCTCTCTAAGCTGTGCTTATTACATGTTTCAGGACACACCGTACACTTCTCCAGAGTGGTTGTTGGCAATTTACATCCCGCCCATCAGCGTAGCAAGGCTCCCATGTCTCCATGGCCTGTCCTGCATTTCTGGTTTTTACACTTTTTTCAGCATGGCCCTTTTGACCGATGGCAAGCGAGACTTCTTTGTAGCGCTGATTTGCCTTTCCGGCTTGCCTGGTTGGCCAAAAAGGGCGTATGCGTTTTTTCCTGAATATATTCAGGAAAAAACGCATACGCCCTTTTTGGCCAAGGGCATCATTGTCAACGCTTTGCCACTTTTCATGTGCTTTCAAGGCGAGTCGAGTCTGCCTCCTGAAACCTGTTTCCTGCAATTCTGCCTTGCTTTCAAATCTTCTTCGTTGCCTTCCCTCAATATATTTGTGGACGAGAGTTATCATTTATAACTCTGCAGGTTTGTGAGTTGCAGTGCCCCTGAGCTCCATTTGTCAACTCGCTTTTTTGGGAGCTGGCCGCCAAAGCGCAGGATTCCTTCAGGCCGTATTCTGGTTCCGGGGGGCAGGCTGAGCCTGTGGTTCATTCTTCTTCCTGATGGGAAAATAGAGTGACCTTTGCCTGTCCCAAAACCTAGAGCTAGTCTCTCATTGGTTCCCTCTCTTCCCGTTCATCCTCAGGCCAAATTGCGACCTGTATGAAACAGGAGGTTAAAGGTGCTGATTCTCCAAGTAGGGAGATTGTTAGTAGAGCGGCTGGAATGGCGAACCCGAGCACAAGGAGAGGAGAAATGAGGTGCGTTGTAGAAACCATTTCCAATCACACGGTATACCATCTTTGGGTTTCCCACGCATGTTTTCGATGTAGGAAGATGCCCTTGAACCTGGAGATTTGGGACCCACGGCATGGGTACCACGCAGTATGACTTTAAAGTTCTGCGTTTACTCACCCAAGCTCACCAATCCTCTGAGCCCCAAGAGTGTCCAGCCTTATGTCTCATCCAGCTGTGGGTCTAGATATGGTCAATGCAGGTTGCATCAGAGCCCCTGAACGGATTTTGTAAGAATTTTTCTCTCTTTCACTGTCTTTGTTTTATGGGGTTTTTTCTAAGTAATCTATTTTGATAATGGGGTTTAGCTGCTTTTCACTGCTGTGTTTATGCCGCTTTACACCCTCTTGATTCACTTCCAGAGAGATATCAATACATAGGTTTTAAGACTCTTACTAGTCAGATATATTCTTGGGCAGTGAATAGGGGCTGTTGAGTCCAGTTCACTGAGCAGGGAGTAGGTCTTGTCTATTACATATTTGGCTTGTGGAACGGTATCTGAGCTAATTTCAAACCCTTGTTTTATGCATCACCCCACCTCACCTTTCCCGTTAAGCAGCCATAGTGTGTTTTCTAAATGTGTGACTCTGTTCTGTTTTGTAATTCAGTTCAAGTGTAGCGATTTTGACATTCCCTCTATAAGTGATATCTTAGGATAAGTGTCTTTTTCTCTGTGACTTATTTCACTGAGAGTCATCGTACCTAAATCCACTCATCCTGCTGCTACTAGCCTTATGACATTGATTTCATGGCTGAGTGATATTCCATTGTGCCTAAGTACCACAACTTCTTTATCCATTTTTCTCTTTCCTGGGATATTGAAGGTGTACCGAAGTGGAGGTTCTTGGAAACAGAGCAGCCCTAAACTTTGGGGTGCCTGTGTCTTGTTGAGTTTTAGGTTTCCCGATTTATACGCCCATGAGTGGAAGTGCCCTATGCTCTCTAAGCTGTGCTTATTACATGTTTCAGGACACACCGTACACTTCTCCAGAGTGGTTGTTGGCAATTTACATACCGCCCATCAGCGTAGCAACGCTCCCATGTCTCCATTGCCTGTACTGCATGTCTGGTTTTTACACTTTTTTCAGCATGGCCCTGTTGACCGATGGGAAGCGAGACTTCTTTGTAGCGCTGATTTGCCTTTCCGGCTTGCTTGGTTGGCCAAAAAGGGCGTATGCGTTTTTTCCTGAATATATTCAGGAAAAAACGCATACGCCCTTTTTGGCCAAGGGCATCATTGTCAACGCTTTGCCGCTTTTCATGTGCTTTCAAGGCGAGTCGAGTCTGCCTCCTGAAACCTGTTTCCTGCAATTCTGCCTTGCTTTCAATTCCTCTTCGTTGCCTTCCCTCAATATATTTGTGGACGAGAGTTATCATTTATAACTCTGCAGGTTTGTGAGTTGCAGTGCCCCTGAGCTCCATTTGTCAACTCGCTTTATTGGGAGCTGGCTGCCAAAGCACAGGATTGCTTCAGGCCGTATTCTGGTTCCGGGGGGCAGGCTGAGCCTGTGGTTCATTCTTCTTCCTGATGGGAAAATAGAGTGACCTGTGCCTGTCCCAACACCTAGAGCTAGTCTCTCATTGGTTCCCCCTCTTCCCGTTCATCCTCAGGCCAAATTGCGACCTGTACGAAACAGTAGGTTAATGGTGCTGATTCTCCAAGTAGGGAGATTGTTAGTAGAGCGGCTGGAATGGCGAACCCGAGCACAAGGAGAGGAGAAATGAGGTGCGTTTGAGAAACCTTTCCCGATCACACGGTGTACCATCTTCTGGGTTTCCCACGCATGTTTTCGATGTAGGAAGATGCCCTTGAACCTGGAGATTTGGGACCCATGGCATGGGTTCCACGCAGTATGACTTTAAAGGGTCTGCGTTTGCTCACCCAGGCTCACCAATCCTCTCAGCCCCAAGAGTGTCCAGCCTTATGTCTCATTCAGCTGTGGGTCTAGATATGGTCAATCCAGGTTGCATCAGAGCCCCTGAACGGATTTTGTAAGAATTTCTCTCTCTTTCACTGTCTTTGTTTTATGGGGTGTTTTTTAAGTAATCTATTTTTATAATGGCGTTTAGCTGCTTTTCACTGCTGTGTTTATGCCGCTTTACACCCTCTTGATTCACTTCCAGAGAGATATCAATACATAGGTTTTAAGACTCTTACTAGTCAGATATATTCTTGGGCGGTGAATAGGGGCTGTTTAGTCCAGTTCACTGAGCAGGGAGTAGGTCTTGTCTATTACATATTTGGCTTGTGGAACGGTATCTGAGCTAATTTCAAACACTTGTTTTATGCATCACCCCAGCTCACCTTTCCCGTTAAGCAGCCATAGTGTGTTTTCTAAATGTGTGACTCTGTTCTGTTTTGTAATTCAGTTCAAGTGTAGCGATTTTGACATTCCCTCTATGAGTGATATCTTAGGATAAGTGTCTTTTTCTCTGTGACTTATTTCACTGAGAGTCATCGTACCTAAATCCACTCATCCTGCTGCTACTAGCCTTATGACATTGATTTCATGGCTGAGTGATATTCCATTGTGCCTAAGTACGACAACTTCTTTATCCATTTTTCTCTTTCCTGGGATATTGAAGGTGTACCGAAGTGGAGGTTCTTGGAAACAGAGCAGCCCTAAACTTTGGGGTGCCTGTGTCTTGTTGAGTCTTAGGTTTCCCGATTTATACGCCCATGAGTGGAAGTGCCCTATGCTCTCTAAGCTGTGCTTATTACATTTTCCAGGACACCCCGTACACTTCTCCAGAGTGGTTGCTTGCAATTTACATCCCGCCCATCAGCGTAGCAAGGCTCCCATGTCTCCATGGCCTGTCCTGCATTTCTGGTTTTTACACTTTTTTCAGCATGGCCCTGTTGACCGATGGCAATCGAGACTTCTTTGTAGCGCTGATTTGCCTTTCCGGCTTGCTTGGTTGGCCAAAAAGGGCGTATGCGTTTTTTCCTGAATATATTCAGGAAAAAACGCATACGCCCTTTTTGGCCAAGGGCATCATTGTCAACGCTTTGCCGCTTTTCATGTGCTTTCAAGGCGAGTCGAGTCTGCCTCCTGAAACCTGTTTCCTGCAATTCTGCCTTGCTTTCAAATCCTCTTCGTTGCCTTCCCTCAATATATTTGTGGACGAGAGTTATCATTTATAACTCTGCAGGTTTGTGAGTTGCAGTGCCCCTGAGCTCCATTTGTCAACTCGCTTTTTTGGGAGATGGCCGCCAAAGCGCAGGATTGCTTCAGGCCATATTCTGGTTCCGGGGGGCAGGCTGAGCCTGTGGTTCATTCTTCTTCCTGATGGGAAAATAGAGTGACGTGTGCCTGTCCCAACACCTAGAGCTAGTCTCTCATTGGTTCCCCCTCTTCCCGTTCATCCTCAGGCCAAATTGCGACCTATACCAAACAGGAGGTTAAAGGTGCTGATTCTCCAAGTAGGGAGATTGTTAGTAGAGCGGCTGGAATGGCGAACCCGAGCACAAGGAGAGGAGAAATGAGGTGCGTTGGAGAAACCTTTCCCGATCACACGGTGTACCATCTTCTGGGTTTCCCACGCATGTTTTCGATGTAGGAAGATGCCCTTGAACCTGGAGATTTGGGACCCATGGCATGGGTTCCACGCAGTATGACTTTAAAGGGTCTGCGTTTGCTCATCCAGGCTCACCAATCCTCTCAGCCCCAAGAGTGTCCAGCCTTATGTCTCATTCAGCTGTGGGTCTAGATATGGTCAATCCAGGTTGCATCAGAGCCCCTGAACGGATTTTGTAAGAATTTCTCTCTCTTTCACTGTCTTTGTTTTATAGGGTGTTTTTTAAGTAATCTATTTTTATAATGGCGTTTAGCTGCTTTTCACTGCTGTGTTTATGCCACTTTACACCCTCTTGATTCACTTCCAGAGAGAGATCAATACATAGGTTTTAAGACTCTTACTAGTCAGATATATTCTTGGGCGGTGAATAGGGGCTGTTGAGTCCAGTTCACTGAGCAGGGAGTAGGTCTTGTCTATTACATATTTGGCTTGTGGAACGGTATCTGAGCTAATTTCAAACCCTTGTTTTATGCATCACCCCAGCTCACCTTTCCCGTTAAGCAGCCATAGTGTGTTTTCTAAATGTGTGACTCTGTTCTGTTTTGTAATTCAGTTCAAGTGTAGCGATTTTGACATTCCCTCTATGAGTGATATCTTAGGATAAGTGTCTTTTTCTCTGTGACTTATTTCACTGAGAGTCATCGTACCTAAATCCACTCATCCTGCTGCTACTAGCCTTATGACATTGATTTCATGGCTGAGTGATATTCCATTGTGCCTAAGTACCACAACTTCTTTATCCATTTTTCTCTTTCCTGGGATATTGAAGGTGTACCGAAGTGGAGGTTCTTGGAAACAGAGCAGCCCTAAACTTTGGGGTGCCTGTGTCTTGTTGATTTTTAGGTTTCCCTATTTATACGCCCATGAGTGGAAGTGCCCTATGCTCTCTAAGCTGTGTTTATTACATGTTTCAGGACACACCGTACACTTCTCCAGAGTGGCTGTTGGCAATTTACATCCCGCCCATCAGCGTAGCAAGGCTCCCATGTCTCCATGGCCTGTCCTGCATTTCTGGTTTTTACACTTTTTTCAGCATGGCCCTTTTGACCGATGGCAAGCGAGACTTCTTTGTAGCGCTGATTTGCCTTTCCGGCTTGCCTGGTTGGCCAAAAAGGGCGTATGCGTTTTTTCCTGAATATATTCAGGAAAAAACGCATACGCCCTTTTTGGCCAAGGGCATCATTGTCAACGCTTTGCCACTTTTCATGTGCTTTCAAGGCAAGTCGAGTCTGCCTCCTGAAACCTGTTTCCTGCAATTCTGCCTTGCTTTCAAATCTTCTTCGTTGCCTTCCCTCAATATATTTGTGGACGAGAGTTATCATTTATAACTCTGCAGGTTTGTGAGTTGCAGTGCCCCTGAGCTCCATTTGTCAACTCGCTTTTTTGGGAGCTGGCCGCCAAAGCGCAGGATTCCTTCAGGCCGTATTCTGGTTCCGGGGGGCAGGCTGAGCCTGTGGTTCATTCTTCTTCCTGATGGGAAAATAGAGTGACCTTTGCCTGTCCCAAAACCTAGAGCTAGTCTCTCATTGGTTCCCCCTCTTCCCGTTCATCCTCAGGCCAAATTGCGACCTGTATGAAACAGGAGGTTAAAGGTGCTGATTCTCCAAGTAGGGAGATTGTTAGTAGAGCGGCTGGAATGGCGAACCCGAGCACAAGGAGAGGAGAAATGAGGTGCGTTGTAGAAACCATTTCCAATCACACGGTATACCATCTTTGGGTTTCCCACGCATGTTTTCGATGTAGGAAGATGCCCTTGAACCTGGAGATTTGGGACCCACGGCATGGGTACCACGCAGTATGACTTTAAAGTTCTGCATTTACTCACCCAAGCTCACCAATCCTCTGAGCCCCAAGAGTGTCCAGCCTTATGTCTCATCCAGCTGTGGGTCTAGATATGGTCAATGCAGGTTGCATCAGAGCCCCTGAACGGATTTTGTAAGAATTTTTCTCTCTTTCACTGTCTTTGTTTTATGGGGTTTTTTTTAAGTAATCTATTTTGATAATGGGGTTTAGCTGCTTTTCACTGCTGTGTTTATGCCGCTTTACACCCTCTTGATTCACTTCCAGAGAGAGATCAATACATAGGTTTTAAGACTCTTACTAGTCAGATATATTCTTGGGCAGTGAATAGGGGCTGTTGAGTCCAGTTCACTGAGCAGGGAGTAGGTCTTGTCTATTACATATTTGGCTTGTGGAACGGTATCTGAGCTAATTTCAAACCCTTGTTTTATGCATCACCCCACCTCACCTTTCCCGTTAAGCAGCCATAGTGTGTTTTCTAAATGTGTGACTCTGTTCTGTTTTGTAATTCAGTTCAAGTGTAGCGATTTTGACATTCCCTCTATAAGTGATATCTTAGGATAAGTGTCTTTTTCTCTGTGACTTATTTCACTGAGAGTCATCGTACCTAAATCCACTCATCCTGCTGCTACTAGCCTTATGACATTGATTTCATGGCTGAGTGATATTCCATTGTGCCTAAGTACCACAACTTCTTTATCCATTTTTCTCTTTCCTGGGATATTGAAGGTGTACCGAAGTGGAGGTTCTTGGAAACAGAGCAGCCCTAAACTTTGGGGTGCCTGTGTCTTGTTGAGTCTTAGGTTTCCCGATTTATACGCCCATGAGTGGAAGTGCCCTATGCTCTCTAAGCTGTGCTTATTACATTTTCCAGGACACCCCGTACACTTCTCCAGAGTGGTTGCTTGCAATTTACATCCCGCCCATCAGCGTAGCAAGGCTCCCATGTCTCCATGGCCTGTCCTGCATTTCTGGTTTTTACACTTTTTTCAGCATGGCCCTGTTGACCGATGGCAATCGAGACTTCTTTGTAGCGCTGATTTGCCTTTCCGGCTTGCTTGGTTGGCCAAAAAGGGCGTATGCGTTTTTTCCTGAATATATTCAGGAAAAAACGCATACGCCCTTTTTGGCCAAGGGCATCATTGTCAACGCTTTGCCGCTTTTCATGTGCTTTCAAGGCGAGTCGAGTCTGCCTCCTGAAACCTGTTTCCTGCAATTCTGCCTTGCTTTCAAATCCTCTTCGTTGCCTTCCCTCAATATATTTGTGGACGAGAGTTATCATTTATAACTCTGCAGGTTTGTGAGTTGCAGTGCCCCTGAGCTCCATTTGTCAACTCGCTTTTTTGGGAGATGGCCGCCAAAGCGCAGGATTGCTTCAGGCCATATTCTGGTTCCGGGGGGCAGGCTGAGCCTGTGGTTCATTCTTCTTCCTGATGGGAAAATAGAGTGACGTGTGCCTGTCCCAACACCTAGAGCTAGTCTCTCATTGGTTCCCCCTTTCCCGTTCATCCTCAGGCCAAATTGCGACCTATACCAAACAGGAGGTTAAAGGTGCTGATTCTCCAAGTAGGGAGATTGTTAGTAGAGCGGCTGGAATGGCGAACCCGAGCACAAGGAGAGGAGAAATGAGGTGCGTTGGAGAAACCTTTCCCGATCACACGGTGTACCATCTTCTGGGTTTCCCACGCATGTTTTCGATGTAGGAAGATGCCCTTGAACCTGGAGATTTGGGACCCATGGCATGGGTTCCACGCAGTATGACTTTAAAGGGTCTGCGTTTGCTCATCCAGGCTCACCAATCCTCTCAGCCCCAAGAGTGTCCAGCCTTATGTCTCATTCAGCTGTGGGTCTAGATATGGTCAATCCAGGTTGCATCAGAGCCCCTGAACGGATTTTGTAAGAATTTCTCTCTCTTTCACTGTCTTTGTTTTATAGGGTGTTTTTTAAGTAATCTATTTTTATAATGGCGTTTAGCTGCTTTTCACTGCTGTGTTTATGCCACTTTACACCCTCTTGATTCACTTCCAGAGAGAGATCAATACATAGGTTTTAAGACTCTTACTAGTCAGATATATTCTTGGGCGGTGAATAGGGGCTGTTGAGTCCAGTTCACTGAGCAGGGAGTAGGTCTTGTCTATTACATATTTGGCTTGTGGAACGGTATCTGAGCTAATTTCAAACCCTTGTTTTATGCATCACCCCAGCTCACCTTTCCCGTTAAGCAGCCATAGTGTGTTTTCTAAATGTGTGACTCTGTTCTGTTTTGTAATTCAGTTCAAGTGTAGCGATTTTGACATTCCCTCTATGAGTGATATCTTAGGATAAGTGTCTTTTTCTCTGTGACTTATTTCACTGAGAGTCATCGTACCTAAATCCACTCATCCTGCTGCTACTAGCCTTATGACATTGATTTCATGGCTGAGTGATATTCCATTGTGCCTAAGTACCACAACTTCTTTATCCATTTTTCTCTTTCCTGGGATATTGAAGGTGTACCGAAGTGGAGGTTCTTGGAAACAGAGCAGCCCTAAACTTTGGGGTGCCTGTGTCTTGTTGATTTTTAGGTTTCCCGATTTATACGCCCATGAGTGGAAGTGCCCTATGCTCTCTAAGCTGTGTTTATTACATGTTTCAGGACACACCGTACACTTCTCCAGAGTGGCTGTTGGCAATTTACATCCCGCCCATCAGCGTAGCAAGGCTCCCATGTCTCCATGGCCTGTCCTGCATTTCTGGTTTTTACACTTTTTTCAGCATGGCCCTTTTGACCGATGGCAAGCGAGACTTCTTTGTAGCGCTGATTTGCCTTTCCGGCTTGCCTGGTTGGCCAAAAAGGGCGTATGCGTTTTTTCCTGAATATATTCAGGAAAAAACGCATACGCCCTTTTTGGCCAAGGGCATCATTGTCAACGCTTTGCCACTTTTCATGTGCTTTCAAGGCAAGTCGAGTCTGCCTCCTGAAACCTGTTTCCTGCAATTCTGCCTTGCTTTCAAATCTTCTTCGTTGCCTTCCCTCAATATATTTGTGGACGAGAGTTATCATTTATAACTCTGCAGGTTTGTGAGTTGCAGTGCCCCTGAGCTCCATTTGTCAACTCGCTTTTTTGGGAGCTGGCCGCCAAAGCGCAGGATTCCTTCAGGCCGTATTCTGGTTCCGGGGGGCAGGCTGAGCCTGTGGTTCATTCTTCTTCCTGATGGGAAAATAGAGTGACCTTTGCCTGTCCCAAAACCTAGAGCTAGTCTCTCATTGGTTCCCCCTCTTCCCGTTCATCCTCAGGCCAAATTGCGACCTGTATGAAACAGGAGGTTAAAGGTGCTGATTCTCCAAGTAGGGAGATTGTTAGTAGAGCGGCTGGAATGGCGAACCCGAGCACAAGGAGAGGAGAAATGAGGTGCGTTGTAGAAACCATTTCCAATCACACGGTATACCATCTTTGGGTTTCCCACGCATGTTTTCGATGTAGGAAGATGCCCTTGAACCTGGAGATTTGGGACCCACGGCATGGGTACCACGCAGTATGACTTTAAAGTTCTGCATTTACTCACCCAAGCTCACCAATCCTCTGAGCCCCAAGAGTGTCCAGCCTTATGTCTCATCCAGCTGTGGGTCTAGATATGGTCAATGCAGGTTGCATCAGAGCCCCTGAACGGATTTTGTAAGAATTTTTCTCTCTTTCACTGTCTTTGTTTTATGGGGTTTTTTTTAAGTAATCTATTTTGATAATGGGGTTTAGCTGCTTTTCACTGCTGTGTTTATGCCGCTTTACACCCTCTTGATTCACTTCCAGAGAGAGATCAATACATAGGTTTTAAGACTCTTACTAGTCAGATATATTCTTGGGCAGTGAATAGGGGCTGTTGAGTCCAGTTCACTGAGCAGGGAGTAGGTCTTGTCTATTACATATTTGGCTTGTGGAACGGTATCTGAGCTAATTTCAAACCCTTGTTTTATGCATCACCCCACCTCACCTTTCCCGTTAAGCAGCCATAGTGTGTTTTCTAAATGTGTGACTCTGTTCTGTTTTGTAATTCAGTTCAAGTGTAGCGATTTTGACATTCCCTCTATAAGTGATATCTTAGGATAAGTGTCTTTTTCTCTGTGACTTATTTCACTGAGAGTCATCGTACCTAAATCCACTCATCCTGCTGCTACTAGCCTTATGACATTGATTTCATGGCTGAGTGATATTCCATTGTGCCTAAGTACCACAACTTCTTTATCCATTTTTCTCTTTCCTGGGATATTGAAGGTGTACCGAAGTGGAGGTTCTTGGAAACAGAGCAGCCCTAAACTTTGGGGTGCCTGTGTCTTGTTGAGTTTTAGGTTTCCCGATTTATACGCCCATGAGTGGAAGTGCCCTATGCTCTCTAAGCTGTGCTTATTACATGTTTCAGGACACACCGTACACTTCTCCAGAGTGGTTGTTGGCAATTTACATACCGCCCATCAGCGTAGCAACGCTCCCATGTCTCCATTGCCTGTACTGCATGTCTGGTTTTTACACTTTTTTCAGCATGGCCCTGTTGACCGATGGGAAGCGAGACTTCTTTGTAGCGCTGATTTGCCTTTCCGGCTTGCTTGGTTGGCCAAAAAGGGCGTATGCGTTTTTTCCTGAATATATTCAGGAAAAAACGCATACGCCCTTTTTGGCCAAGGGCATCATTGTCAACGCTTTGCCGCTTTTCATGTGCTTTCAAGGCGAGTCGAGTCTGCCTCCTGAAACCTGTTTCCTGCAATTCTGCCTTGCTTTCAAATCCTCCTCGTTGCCTTCCCTCAATATATTTGTGGACGAGAGTTATCATTTATAACTCTGCAGGTTTGTGAGTTGCAGTGCCCCTGAGCTCCATTTGTCGAGTCGCTTTTTTGGGAGCTGGCCGCCAAAGCGCAGGATTGCTTCAGGCCGTGTTCTGGTTCCGGGGGGCAGGCTGAGCCTGTGGTTCATTCTTCTTCCTGATGGGAAAATAGAGTGACCTGTGCCTGTCCCAACACCTAGAGCTAGTCTCTCATTGGTTCCCCCTCTTCCCGTTCATCCTCAGGCCAAATTGCGACCTGTACGAAACAGGAGGTTAAAGGTGCTGATTCTCCAAGTAGGGAGATTGTTAGTAGAGCGGCTGGAATGGCGAACCCGAGCACAAGGAGAGGAGAAATGAGGTGCGTTGGAGAAACCTTTCCCGATCACACGGTGTACCATCTTCTGGGTTTCCCACGCATGTTTTCGATGTAGGAAGATGCCCTTGAACCTGGAGATTTGGGACCCATGGCATGGGTTCCACGCAGTATGACTTTAAAGGGTCTGCGTTTGCTCATCCAGGCTCACCAATCCTCTCAGCCCCAAGAGTGTCCAGCCTTATGTCTCATTCAGCTGTGGGTCTAGATATGGTCAATCCAGGTTGCATCAGAGCCCCTGAACGGATTTTGTAAGAATTTCTCTCTCTTTCACTGTCTTTGTTTTATAGGGTGTTTTTTAAGTAATCTATTTTTATAATGGCGTTTAGCTGCTTTTCACTGCTGTGTTTATGCCACTTTACACCCTCTTGATTCACTTCCAGAGAGAGATCAATACATAGGTTTTAAGACTCTTACTAGTCAGATATATTCTTGGGCGGTGAATAGGGGCTGTTGAGTCCAGTTCACTGAGCAGGGAGTAGGTCTTGTCTATTACATATTTGGCTTGTGGAACGGTATCTGAGCTAATTTCAAACCCTTGTTTTATGCATCACCCCAGCTCACCTTTCCCGTTAAGCAGCCATAGTGTGTTTTCTAAATGTGTGACTCTGTTCTGTTTTGTAATTCAGTTCAAGTGTAGCGATTTTGACATTCCCTCTATGAGTGATATCTTAGGATAAGTGTCTTTTTCTCTGTGACTTATTTCACTGAGAGTCATCGTACCTAAATCCACTCATCCTGCTGCTACTAGCCTTATGACATTGATTTCATGGCTGAGTGATATTCCATTGTGCCTAAGTACCACAACTTCTTTATCCATTTTTCTCTTTCCTGGGATATTGAAGGTGTACCGAAGTGGAGGTTCTTGGAAACAGAGCAGCCCTAAACTTTGGGGTGCCTGTGTCTTGTTGATTTTTAGGTTTCCCGATTTATACGCCCATGAGTGGAAGTGCTCTATGCTCTCTAAGCTGTGCTTATTACATGTTTCAGGACACACCGTACACTTCTCCAGAGTGTCTGTTGGCAATTTACATACCGCCCATCAGCGTAGCAAGGCTCCCATGTCTCCATGGCCTGTCCTGCATTTCTGGTTTTTACACTTTTTTCAGCATGGCCCTTTTGACCGATGGCAAGCGAGACTTCTTTGTAGCGCTGATTTGCCTTTCCGGCTTGCCTGGTTGGCCAAAAAGGGCGTATGCGTTTTTTCCTGAATATATTCAGGAAAAAACGCATACGCCCTTTTTGGCCAAGGGCATCATTGTCAACGCTTTGCCACTTTTCATGTGCTTTCAAGGCGAGTCGAGTCTGCCTCCTGAAACCTGTTTCCTGCAATTCTGCCTTGCTTTCAAATCCTCTTCGTTGCCTTCCCTCAATATATTTGTGGACGAGAGTTATCATTTATAACTCTGCAGGTTTGTGAGTTGCAGTGCCCCTGAGCTCCATTTGTCAAGTCGCTTTTTTGGGAGCTGGCCGCCAAAGCGCAGGATTGCTTCAGGCCGTTTTCTGGTTCCGGGGGGCAGGCTGAGCCTGTGGTTCATTCTTCTTCCAGATGGGAAAATAGAGTGACCTGTGCCTGTCCCAACACCTAGAGCTAGTCTCTCATTGGTTCCCCCTCTTCCCGTTCATCCTCAGGCCAAATTGCGACCTGTACGAAACAGGAGGTTAAAGGTGCTGATTCTCCAAGTAGGGAGATTGTTAGTAGAGTGGCTGGAATGGCGAACCCGAGCACAAGGAGAGGAGAAATGAGGTGCGTTGTAGAAACCATTTCCGATCACACGGTATACCATCTTTGGGTTTCCCACGCATGTTTTCGATGTAGGAAGATGCCCTTGAACCTGGAGATTTGGGACCCACGGCATGGGTACCACGCAGTATGACTTTAAAGGGTCTGCGTGTGCTCACCCAAGCTCACCAAACCTCTCAGCCCCAAGAGTGTCCAGCTTTATGTCTCATCCAGCTGTGGGTCTAGATATGGTCAATCCAGGTTGCATCAGAGCCCCTGAACGGATTTTGTAAGAATTTCTCTCTCTTTCACTGTCTTTGTTTCATGGGGTTTTTTTAAAGTAAACTATTTTGATAATGGGGTTTAGCTGCTTTTCACTGCTGTGTTTATGCCGCTTTACACCCTCTTGATTCACTTCCAGAGAGATATCAGTACATAGGTTTTAAGACTCTTACTAGTCAGATATATTCTTGGGCGGTGAATAGGGGCTGTTGAGTCCAGTTCACTGAGCAGGGGGTAGGTCTTGTCTATTACATATTTGGCTTGTGGAACGGTATCTGAGCTAATTTCAAACCATTGTTTTATGCATCACCCTACCTCACCTTTCCGGTTACGCAGCCATAGTGTGTTTTCTAAATGTGTGAGTCTGTTCTCTTTTGTAATTCAGTTCAAGTGTAGCCATTTTGACATTCCCTGTATAAGTGATATCTTAGGATAAGTGTCTTTTTCTCTGTGACTTATTTCACTGAGAGTCATCGTACCTAAATCCACTCATCCTGCTGCTACTAGCCTTATGACATTGATTTCATGGCTGAGTGATATTCCATTGTGCCTAAGTACCACAACTTCTTTATCCATTTTTCTCTTTCCTGGGATATTGAAGGTGTACCGAAGTGGAGGTTCTTGGAAACAGAGCAGCCCTAAACTTTGGGGTGCCTGTGTCTTGTTGATTTTTAGGTTTCCCGATTTATACGCCCATGAGTGGAAGTGCTCTATGCTCTCTAAGCTGTGCTTATTACATGTTTCAGGACACACCGTACACTTCTCCAGAGTGTCTGTTGGCAATTTACATACCGCCCATCAGCGTAGCAAGGCTCCCATGTCTCCATGGCCTGTCCTGCATTTCTGGTTTTTACACTTTTTTCAGCATGGCCCTTTTGACCGATGGCAAGCGAGACTTCTTTGTAGCGCTGATTTGCCTTTCCGGCTTGCCTGGTTGGCCAAAAAGGGCGTATGCGTTTTTTCCTGAATATATTCAGGAAAAAACGCATACGCCCTTTTTGGCCAAGGGCATCATTGTCAACGCTTTGCCACTTTTCATGTGCTTTCAAGGCGAGTCGAGTCTGCCTCCTGAAACCTGTTTCCTGCAATTCTGCCTTGCTTTCAAATCCTCTTCGTTGCCTTCCCTCAATATATTTGTGGACGAGAGTTATCATTTATAACTCTGCAGGTTTGTGAGTTGCAGTGCCCCTGAGCTCCATTTGTCAAGTCGCTTTTTTGGGAGCTGGCCGCCAAAGCGCAGGATTGCTTCAGGCCGTTTTCTGGTTCCGGGGGGCAGGCTGAGCCTGTGGTTCATTCTTCTTCCAGATGGGAAAATAGAGTGACCTGTGCCTGTCCCAACACCTAGAGCTAGTCTCTCATTGGTTCCCCCTCTTCCCGTTCATCCTCAGGCCAAATTGCGACCTGTACGAAACAGGAGGTTAAAGGTGCTGATTCTCCAAGTAGGGAGATTGTTAGTAGAGTGGCTGGAATGGCGAACCCGAGCACAAGGAGAGGAGAAATGAGGTGCGTTGTAGAAACCATTTCCGATCACACGGTATACCATCTTTGGGTTTCCCACGCATGTTTTCGATGTAGGAAGATGCCCTTGAACCTGGAGATTTGGGACCCACGGCATGGGTACCACGCAGTATGACTTTAAAGGGTCTGCGTGTGCTCACCCAAGCTCACCAAACCTCTCAGCCCCAAGAGTGTCCAGCTTTATGTCTCATCCAGCTGTGGGTCTAGATATGGTCAATCCAGGTTGCATCAGAGCCCCTGAACGGATTTTGTAAGAATTTCTCTCTCTTTCACTGTCTTTGTTTCATGGGGTTTTTTTAAAGTAAACTATTTTGATAATGGGGTTTAGCTGCTTTTCACTGCTGTGTTTATGCCGCTTTACACCCTCTTGATTCACTTCCAGAGAGATATCAGTACATAGGTTTTAAGACTCTTACTAGTCAGATATATTCTTGGGCGGTGAATAGGGGCTGTTGAGTCCAGTTCACTGAGCAGGGGGTAGGTCTTGTCTATTACATATTTGGCTTGTGGAACGGTATCTGAGCTAATTTCAAACCATTGTTTTATGCATCACCCTACCTCACCTTTCCGGTTACGCAGCCATAGTGTGTTTTCTAAATGTGTGAGTCTGTTCTCTTTTGTAATTCAGTTCAAGTGTAGCCATTTTGACATTCCCTGTATAAGTGATATCTTAGGATAAGTGTCTTTTTCTCTGTGACTTATTTCACTGAGAGTCATCGTACCTAAATCCACTCATCCTGCTGCTACTAGCCTTATGACATTGATTTCATGGCTGAGTGATATTCCATTGTGCCTAAGTACCACAACTTCTTTATCCATTTTTCTCTTTCCTGGGATATTGAAGGTGTACCGAAGTGGAGGTTCTTGGAAACAGAGCAGCCCTAAACTTTGGGGTGCCTGTGTCTTGTTGAGTTTTAGTTTTCCCGATTTATACGCCCATGAGTGGAAGTGCCCTATGCTCTCTAAGCTGTGCTTATTACATGTTTCAGGACACACCGTACACTTCTCCAGAGTGGCTGTTGGCAATTTACATCCTGCCCATCAGCGTAGCAAGGCTCCCATGTCTCCATGGCCTGTCCTGCATTTATGGTGTTTACACTTTTTTCAGCATGGCCCTTTTGACCGATGGCAAGCGAGACTTCTTTGTAGCGCTGATTTGCCTTTCCGGCTTGCTTGGTTGGCCAAAAAGGGCGTGTGCGTTTTTTCCGGAATATATTCAGGAAAAAACGCACACGCCCTTTTTGGCCAAGGGCATCATTGTCAACGCTTTGCCGCTTTTCATGTGCTTTCAAGGCGAGTCGAGTCTGCCTCCTGAAACCTGTTTCCTGCAATTCTGCGTTGCTTTCAAATCCTCTTCGTTGCCTTCCCTCAATATATTTGTGGACGAGAGTTATCATTTATAACTCTGCAGGTTTGTGAGTTGCAGTGCCCCTGAGCTCCATTTGTCGAGTCGCTTTTTTGGGAGCAGGCCGCCAAAGCACAGGATTGCTTCAGGCCGTATTCTGGTTCCGGGGGGCAGGCTGAGCCTGTGGTTCATTCTTCTTCCTGATGGGAAAATAGAGTGACCTGTGCCTGTCCCAACACCTAGAGCTAGTCTCTCATTGGTTCCCCCTCTTCCCGTTCATCCTCAGGCCAAATTGCCACCTGTACGAAACAGGAGGTTAAAGGTGCTGATTCTCCAAGTAGGGAGATTGTTAGTAGAGCGGCTGGAATGGCGAACCCGAGCACAAGGAGAGGAGAAATGAGGTGCGTTGGAGAAACCTTTCCCGATCACACGGTGTACCATCTTCTGGGTTTCCCACGCATGTTTTCGATGTAGGAAGATGCCCTTGAACCTGGAGATTTGGGACCCAGGGCATGGGTGCCACGCTGTATGACTTTAAAGGGTCTGCGTTTGCTCACCCAAGCTCACCAATCCTCTCAGCCCCTAGAATGTCCAGCCTTATGTCTCATCCAGCTGTGGGTCTAGATATGGTCAATCCAGGTTGCATCAGAGCCCCTGAACGGATTTTGTAAGAATTTCTCTCTCTTTCACTTCTTTCTTTTATGGGGTTTTTTTTAAGTAATCTATTTTTATAATGGCGTTTAGCTGCTTTTCACTGCTGTGTTTATGCCGCTTTACACCCTCTTGATTCACTTCCAGAGAGATATCAATACATAGGTTTTAAGATTCTTACTAGTCAGATATATTCTTGGGCGGTGAATAGGGGCTGTTGAGTCCAGTTCACTGAGCAGGGAGTAGGTCTTGTCTATTACATATTTGGATTGTGGTACGGTATCTGAGCTAATTCCAAACCCTTGTTTTATGCATCACCCCACCTCACCTTTCCCGTTAAGCAGCCATAGTGTGTTTTCTAAATGTGTGACTCTGTTCTGTTTTGTAATGCAGTTGAAGAGTAGCTATTTTGACATTCCCTCTATAAGTGATATCTTAGGATAAGTGTCTTTTTCTCTGTGACTTATTTCACTGAGAGTCATCGTACCTAAATCCACTCATCCTGCTGCTACTAGCCTTATGACATTGATTTCATGGCTGAGTGATATTCCATTGTGCCTAAGTACCACAACTTCTTTATCCATTTTTCTCTTTCCTGGGATATTGAAGGTGTACCGAAGTGGAGGTTCTTGGAAACAGAGCAGCCCTAAACTTTGGGGTGCCTGTGTCTTGTTGAGTTTTAGGTTTCCCGATTTATACGCCCATGAGTGGAAGTGCCCTATGCTCTCTAAGCTGTGCTTATTACACGTTTCAGGACACACCGTACACTTCTCCAGAGTGGCTGTTGGCAATTTACATCCCGCCCATCAGCGTAGCAAGGCTCCCATGTCTCCATGGCCTGTCCTGCATTTATGGTTTTTACACTTTTTTCAGCATGGCCCTTTTGACCGATGGCAAGCGAGACTTCTTTGTAGCGCTGATTTGCCTTTCCGGCTTGCTTGGTTGGCCAAAAAGGGCGTGTGCGTTTTTTCCTGAATATATTCAGGAAAAAACGCACACGCCCTTTTTGGCCAAGGGCATCATTGTCAACGCTTTGCCGCTTTTCATGTGCTTTCAAGGCGAGTCGAGTCTGCCTCCTGAAACCTGTTTCCTGCAATTCTGCCTTGCTTTCAAATCCTCTTCGTTGCCTTCCCTCAATATATTTGTGGACGAGAGTTATCATTTATAACTCTGCAGGTTTGTGAGTTGCAGTGCCCCTGAGCTCCATTTGTCAACTCGCTTTTTTGGGAGCAGGCAGCCAAAGCGCAGGATTGCTTCAGGCCGTATTCTGGTTCCGGGGGGCAGGCTGAGCCTGTGGTTCATTCTTCTTCCTGATGGGAAAATAGAGTGACCTGTGCCTGTCCCAGCATCTAGAGCTAGTCTCTCATTGGTTCCCCCTCTTCCCGTTCATCCTCAGGCCAAATTGCCACCTGTACGAAACAGGAGGTTAAAGGTGCTGATTCTCCAAGTAGGGAGATTGTTAGTAGAGCGGCTGGAATGGCGAACCCGAGCACAAGGAGAGGAGAAATGAGGTGCGTTGGAGAAACCTTTCCCGATCACACGGTGTACCATCTTCTGGGTTTCCCACGCATGTTTTCGATGTAGGAAGATGCCCTTGAACCTGGAGATTTGGGACCCACGGCATGGGTACCACGCAGTATGACTTTAAAGGTTCTGCGTTTACTCACCCAAGCTCAACAATCCTCTGAGCCCCAAGAGTGTCCAGCCTTATGTCTCATCCAGCTGTGGGTCTAGATATGGTCAATGCAGGTTGCATCAGAGCCCCTGAACGGATTTTGTAAGAATTTTTCTCTCTTTCACTGTCTTTGTTTTATGGGGTTTTTTTTAAGTAATCTATTTTTATAATGGGGTTTAGCTGCTTTTCACTGCTGTGTTTATGCCGCTTTACACCCTCTTGATTCACTTCCAGAGAGAGATCAATACATAGGTTTTAAGACTCTTACTAGTCAGATATATTCTTGGGCGGTGAATAGGGGCTGTTGAGTCCAGTTCACTGAGCAGGGAGTAGGTCTTGTCTATTACATATTTGGCTTGTGGAACGGTATCTGAGCTAATTTCAAACCCTTGTTTTATGCATCACCCCACCTCACCTTTCCCGTTAAGCAGCCATAGTGTGTTTTCTAAATGTGTGACTCTGTTCTGTTTTGTAATTCAGTTCAAGTGTAGCGATTTTGACATTCCCTCTATAAGTGATATCTTAGGATAAGTGTCTTTTTCTCTGTGACTTATTTCACTGAGAGTCATCGTACCTAAATCCACTCATCCTGCTGCTACTAGCCTTATGACATTGATTTCATGGCTGAGTGATATTCCATTGTGCCTAAGTACCACAACTTCTTTATCCATTTTTCTCTTTCCTGGGATATTGAAGGTGTACCGAAGTGGAGGTTCTTGGAAACAGAGCAGCCCTAAACTTTGGGGTGCCTGTGTCTTGTTGATTTTTAGGTTTCCCGATTTATACGCCCATGAGTGGAAGTGCCCTATGCTCTCTAAGCTGTGTTTATTACATGTTTCAGGACACACCGTACACTTCTCCAGAGTGGCTGTTGGCAATTTACATCCCGCCCATCAGCGTAGCAAGGCTCCCATGTCTCCATGGCCTGTCCTGCATTTCTGGTTTTTACACTTTTTTCAGCATGGCCCTTTTGACCGATGGCAAGCGAGACTTCTTTGTAGCGCTGATTTGCCTTTCCGGCTTGCTTGGTTGGCCAAAAAGGGCGTGTGCGTTTTTTCCTGAATATATTCAGGAAAAAACGCACACGCCCTTTTTGGCCAAGGGCATCATTGTCAATGCTTTGCCGCTTTTCATGTGCTTTCAAGGCGAGTCGAGTCTGCCTCCTGAAACCTGTTTCCTGCAATTCTGCCTTGCTTTCAAATCCTCTTCGTTGCCTTCCCTCAATATATTTGTGGACGAGAGTTATCATTTATAACTCTGCAGTTTTGTGAGTTGCAGTGCCCCTGAGCTCCATTTGTCAACTCGCTTTTTTGGGAGCAGGCGGCCAAAGCGCAGGATTGCTTCAGGCCGTGTTCTGGTTCCGGGGGGCAGGCTGAGCCTGTGGTTCATTCTTCTTCCTGATGGGAAAATAGAGTGACCTGTGCCTGTCCCAGCATCTAGAGCTAGTCTCTCATTGGTTCCCCCTCTTCCCGTTCATCCTCAGGCCAAATTGCGACCTGTACGAAACAGGAGGTTAAAGGTGCTGATTCTCCAAGTAGGGAGATTGTTAGTAGAGCGGCTGGAATGGCGAACCCGAGCACAAGGAGAGGAGAAATGAGGTGCGTTGTAGAAACCATTTCCGATCACACGGTATACCATCTTTGGGTTTCCCACGCATGTTTTCGATGTAGGAAGATGCCCTTGAACCTGGAGATTTGGGACCCACGGCATGGGTACCACGCAGTATGACTTTAAAGGGTCTGCGTGTGCTCACCCAAGCTCACCAAACCTCTCAGCCCCAAGAGTGTCCAGCTTTATGTCTCATCCAGCTGTGGGTCTAGATATGGTCAATCCAGGTTGCATCAGAGCCCCTGAACGGATTTTGTAAGAATTTCTCTCTCTTTCACTGTCTTTGTTTCATGGGGTTTTTTTAAAGTAAACTATTTTGATAATGGGGTTTAGCTGCTTTTCACTGCTGTGTTTATGCCGCTTTACACCCTCTTGATTCACTTCCAGAGAGATATCAATACATAGGTTTTAAGACTCTTACTAGTCAGATATATTCTTGGGCGGTGAATAGGGGCTGTTGAGTCCAGTTCACTGAGCAGGGGGTAGGTCTTGTCTATTACATATTTGGCTTGTGGAACGGTATCTGAGCTAATTTCAAACCATTGTTTTATGCATCACCCTACCTCACCTTTCCGGTTACGCAGCCATAGTGTGTTTTCTAAATGTGTGAGTCTGTTCTCTTTTGTAATTCAGTTCAAGTGTAGCCATTTTGACATTCCCTGTATAAGTGATATCTTAGGATAAGTGTCTTTTTCTCTGTGACTTATTTCACTGAGAGTCATCGTACCTAAATCCACTCATCCTGCTGCTACTAGCCTTATGACATTGATTTCATGGCTGAGTGATATTCCATTGTGCCTAAGTACCACAACTTCTTTATCCATTTTTCTCTTTCCTGGGATATTGAAGGTGTACCGAAGTGGAGGTTCTTGGAAACAGAGCAGCCCTAAACTTTGGGGTGCCTGTGTCTTGTTGAGTTTTAGTTTTCCCGATTTATACGCCCATGAGTGGAAGTGCCCTATGCTCTCTAAGCTGTGCTTATTACATGTTTCAGGACACACCGTACACTTCTCCAGAGTGGCTGTTGGCAATTTACATCCTGCCCATCAGCGTAGCAAGGCTCCCATGTCTCCATGGCCTGTCCTGCATTTATGGTGTTTACACTTTTTTCAGCATGGCCCTTTTGACCGATGGCAAGCGAGACTTCTTTGTAGCGCTGATTTGCCTTTCCGGCTTGCTTGGTTGGCCAAAAAGGGCGTGTGCGTTTTTTCCGGAATATATTCAGGAAAAAACGCACACGCCCTTTTTGGCCAAGGGCATCATTGTCAACGCTTTGCCGCTTTTCATGTGCTTTCAAGGCGAGTCGAGTCTGCCTCCTGAAACCTGTTTCCTGCAATTCTGCGTTGCTTTCAAATCCTCTTCGTTGCCTTCCCTCAATATATTTGTGGACGAGAGTTATCATTTATAACTCTGCAGGTTTGTGAGTTGCAGTGCCCCTGAGCTCCATTTGTCGAGTCGCTTTTTTGGGAGCAGGCCGCCAAAGCGCAGGATTGCTTCAGGCCGTATTCTGGTTCCGGGGGGCAGGCTGAGCCTGTGGTTCATTCTTCTTCCTGATGGGAAAATAGAGTGACCTGTGCCTGTCCCAACACCTAGAGCTAGTCTCTCATTGGTTCCCCCTCTTCCCGTTCATCCTCAGGCCAAATTGCCACCTGTACGAAACAGGAGGTTAAAGGTGCTGATTCTCCAAGTAGGGAGATTGTTAGTAGAGCGGCTGGAATGGCGAACCCGAGCACAAGGAGAGGAGAAATGAGGTGCGTTGGAGAAACCTTTCCCGATCACACGGTGTACCATCTTCTGGGTTTCCCACGCATGTTTTCGATGTAGGAAGATGCCCTTGAACCTGGAGATTTGGGACCCAGGGCATGGGTGCCACGCTGTATGACTTTAAAGGGTCTGCGTTTGCTCACCCAAGCTCACCAATCCTCTCAGCCCCTAGAATGTCCAGCCTTATGTCTCATCCAGCTGTGGGTCTAGATATGGTCAATCCAGGTTGCATCAGAGCCCCTGAACGGATTTTGTAAGAATTTCTCTCTCTTTCACTTCTTTCTTTTATGGGGTTTTTTTTAAGTAATCTATTTTTATAATGGCGTTTAGCTGCTTTTCACTGCTGTGTTTATGCCGCTTTACACCCTCTTGATTCACTTCCAGAGAGATATCAATACATAGGTTTTAAGATTCTTACTAGTCAGATATATTCTTGGGCGGTGAATAGGGGCTGTTGAGTCCAGTTCACTGAGCAGGGAGTAGGTCTTGTCTATTACATATTTGGATTGTGGTACGGTATCTGAGCTAATTCCAAACCCTTGTTTTATGCATCACCCCACCTCACCTTTCCCGTTAAGCAGCCATAGTGTGTTTTCTAAATGTGTGACTCTGTTCTGTTTTGTAATGCAGTTGAAGAGTAGCTATTTTGACATTCCCTCTATAAGTGATATCTTAGGATAAGTGTCTTTTTCTCTGTGACTTATTTCACTGAGAGTCATCGTACCTAAATCCACTCATCCTGCTGCTACTAGCCTTATGACATTGATTTCATGGCTGAGTGATATTCCATTGTGCCTAAGTACCACAACTTCTTTATCCATTTTTCTCTTTCCTGGGATATTGAAGGTGTACCGAAGTGGAGGTTCTTGGAAACAGAGCAGCCCTAAACTTTGGGGTGCCTGTGTCTTGTTGAGTTTTAGTTTTCCCGATTTATACGCCCATGAGTGGAAGTGCCCTATGCTCTCTAAGCTGTGCTTATTACATGTTTCAGGACACACCGTACACTTCTCCAGAGTGGCTGTTGGCAATTTACATCCTGCCCATCAGCGTAGCAAGGCTCCCATGTCTCCATGGCCTGTCCTGCATTTATGGTGTTTACACTTTTTTCAGCATGGCCCTTTTGACCGATGGCAAGCGAGACTTCTTTGTAGCGCTGATTTGCCTTTCCGGCTTGCTTGGTTGGCCAAAAAGGGCGTGTGCGTTTTTTCCGGAATATATTCAGGAAAAAACGCACACGCCCTTTTTGGCCAAGGGCATCATTGTCAACGCTTTGCCGCTTTTCATGTGCTTTCAAGGCGAGTCGAGTCTGCCTCCTGAAACCTGTTTCCTGCAATTCTGCGTTGCTTTCAAATCCTCTTCGTTGCCTTCCCTCAATATATTTGTGGACGAGAGTTATCATTTATAACTCTGCAGGTTTGTGAGTTGCAGTGCCCCTGAGCTCCATTTGTCGAGTCGCTTTTTTGGGAGCAGGCCGCCAAAGCACAGGATTGCTTCAGGCCGTATTCTGGTTCCGGGGGGCAGGCTGAGCCTGTGGTTCATTCTTCTTCCTGATGGGAAAATAGAGTGACCTGTGCCTGTCCCAACACCTAGAGCTAGTCTCTCATTGGTTCCCCCTCTTCCCGTTCATCCTCAGGCCAAATTGCCACCTGTACGAAACAGGAGGTTAAAGGTGCTGATTCTCCAAGTAGGGAGATTGTTAGTAGAGCGGCTGGAATGGCGAACCCGAGCACAAGGAGAGGAGAAATGAGGTGCGTTGGAGAAACCTTTCCCGATCACACGGTGTACCATCTTCTGGGTTTCCCACGCATGTTTTCGATGTAGGAAGATGCCCTTGAACCTGGAGATTTGGGACCCAGGGCATGGGTGCCACGCTGTATGACTTTAAAGGGTCTGCGTTTGCTCACCCAAGCTCACCAATCCTCTCAGCCCCTAGAATGTCCAGCCTTATGTCTCATCCAGCTGTGGGTCTAGATATGGTCAATCCAGGTTGCATCAGAGCCCCTGAACGGATTTTGTAAGAATTTCTCTCTCTTTCACTTCTTTCTTTTATGGGGTTTTTTTTAAGTAATCTATTTTTATAATGGCGTTTAGCTGCTTTTCACTGCTGTGTTTATGCCGCTTTACACCCTCTTGATTCACTTCCAGAGAGATATCAATACATAGGTTTTAAGATTCTTACTAGTCAGATATATTCTTGGGCGGTGAATAGGGGCTGTTGAGTCCAGTTCACTGAGCAGGGAGTAGGTCTTGTCTATTACATATTTGGATTGTGGTACGGTATCTGAGCTAATTCCAAACCCTTGTTTTATGCATCACCCCACCTCACCTTTCCCGTTAAGCAGCCATAGTGTGTTTTCTAAATGTGTGACTCTGTTCTGTTTTGTAATGCAGTTGAAGAGTAGCTATTTTGACATTCCCTCTATAAGTGATATCTTAGGATAAGTGTCTTTTTCTCTGTGACTTATTTCACTGAGAGTCATCGTACCTAAATCCACTCATCCTGCTGCTACTAGCCTTATGACATTGATTTCATGGCTGAGTGATATTCCATTGTGCCTAAGTACCACAACTTCTTTATCCATTTTTCTCTTTCCTGGGATATTGAAGGTGTACCGAAGTGGAGGTTCTTGGAAACAGAGCAGCCCTAAACTTTGGGGTGCCTGTGTCTTGTTGAGTTTTAGGTTTCCCGATTTATACGCCCATGAGTGGAAGTGCCCTATGCTCTCTAAGCTGTGCTTATTACACGTTTCAGGACACACCGTACACTTCTCCAGAGTGGCTGTTGGCAATTTACATCCCGCCCATCAGCGTAGCAAGGCTCCCATGTCTCCATGGCCTGTCCTGCATTTATGGTTTTTACACTTTTTTCAGCATGGCCCTTTTGACCGATGGCAAGCGAGACTTCTTTGTAGCGCTGATTTGCCTTTCCGGCTTGCTTGGTTGGCCAAAAAGGGCGTGTGCGTTTTTTCCTGAATATATTCAGGAAAAAACGCACACGCCCTTTTTGGCCAAGGGCATCATTGTCAACGCTTTGCCGCTTTTCATGTGCTTTCAAGGCGAGTCGAGTCTGCCTCCTGAAACCTGTTTCCTGCAATTCTGCCTTGCTTTCAAATCCTCTTCGTTGCCTTCCCTCAATATATTTGTGGACGAGAGTTATCATTTATAACTCTGCAGGTTTGTGAGTTGCAGTGCCCCTGAGCTCCATTTGTCAACTCGCTTTTTTGGGAGCAGGCAGCCAAAGCGCAGGATTGCTTCAGGCCGTATTCTGGTTCCGGGGGGCAGGCTGAGCCTGTGGTTCATTCTTCTTCCTGATGGGAAAATAGAGTGACCTGTGCCTGTCCCAGCATCTAGAGCTAGTCTCTCATTGGTTCCCCCTCTTCCCGTTCATCCTCAGGCCAAATTGCCACCTGTACGAAACAGGAGGTTAAAGGTGCTGATTCTCCAAGTAGGGAGATTGTTAGTAGAGCGGCTGGAATGGCGAACCCGAGCACAAGGAGAGGAGAAATGAGGTGCGTTGGAGAAACCTTTCCCGATCACACGGTGTACCATCTTCTGGGTTTCCCACGCATGTTTTCGATGTAGGAAGATGCCCTTGAACCTGGAGATTTGGGACCCACGGCATGGGTACCACGCAGTATGACTTTAAAGGTTCTGCGTTTACTCACCCAAGCTCAACAATCCTCTGAGCCCCAAGAGTGTCCAGCCTTATGTCTCATCCAGCTGTGGGTCTAGATATGGTCAATGCAGGTTGCATCAGAGCCCCTGAACGGATTTTGTAAGAATTTTTCTCTCTTTCACTGTCTTTGTTTTATGGGGTTTTTTTTAAGTAATCTATTTTTATAATGGGGTTTAGCTGCTTTTCACTGCTGTGTTTATGCCGCTTTACACCCTCTTGATTCACTTCCAGAGAGAGATCAATACATAGGTTTTAAGACTCTTACTAGTCAGATATATTCTTGGGCGGTGAATAGGGGCTGTTGAGTCCAGTTCACTGAGCAGGGAGTAGGTCTTGTCTATTACATATTTGGCTTGTGGAACGGTATCTGAGCTAATTTCAAACCCTTGTTTTATGCATCACCCCACCTCACCTTTCCCGTTAAGCAGCCATAGTGTGTTTTCTAAATGTGTGACTCTGTTCTGTTTTGTAATTCAGTTCAAGTGTAGCGATTTTGACATTCCCTCTATAAGTGATATCTTAGGATAAGTGTCTTTTTCTCTGTGACTTATTTCACTGAGAGTCATCGTACCTAAATCCACTCATCCTGCTGCTACTAGCCTTATGACATTGATTTCATGGCTGAGTGATATTCCATTGTGCCTAAGTACCACAACTTCTTTATCCATTTTTCTCTTTCCTGGGATATTGAAGGTGTACCGAAGTGGAGGTTCTTGGAAACAGAGCAGCCCTAAACTTTGGGGTGCCTGTGTCTTGTTGATTTTTAGGTTTCCCGATTTATACGCCCATGAGTGGAAGTGCCCTATGCTCTCTAAGCTGTGTTTATTACATGTTTCAGGACACACCGTACACTTCTCCAGAGTGGCTGTTGGCAATTTACATCCCGCCCATCAGCGTAGCAAGGCTCCCATGTCTCCATGGCCTGTCCTGCATTTCTGGTTTTTACACTTTTTTCAGCATGGCCCTTTTGACCGATGGCAAGCGAGACTTCTTTGTAGCGCTGATTTGCCTTTCCGGCTTGCTTGGTTGGCCAAAAAGGGCGTGTGCGTTTTTTCCTGAATATATTCAGGAAAAAACGCACACGCCCTTTTTGGCCAAGGGCATCATTGTCAATGCTTTGCCGCTTTTCATGTGCTTTCAAGGCGAGTCGAGTCTGCCTCCTGAAACCTGTTTCCTGCAATTCTGCCTTGCTTTCAAATCCTCTTCGTTGCCTTCCCTCAATATATTTGTGGACGAGAGTTATCATTTATAACTCTGCAGTTTTGTGAGTTGCAGTGCCCCTGAGCTCCATTTGTCAACTCGCTTTTTTGGGAGCAGGCGGCCAAAGCGCAGGATTGCTTCAGGCCGTGTTCTGGTTCCGGGGGGCAGGCTGAGCCTGTGGTTCATTCTTCTTCCTGATGGGAAAATAGAGTGACCTGTGCCTGTCCCAGCATCTAGAGCTAGTCTCTCATTGGTTCCCCCTCTTCCCGTTCATCCTCAGGCCAAATTGCGACCTGTACGAAACAGGAGGTTAAAGGTGCTGATTCTCCAAGTAGGGAGATTGTTAGTAGAGCGGCTGGAATGGCGAACCCGAGCACAAGGAGAGGAGAAATGAGGTGCGTTGTAGAAACCATTTCCGATCACACGGTATACCATCTTTGGGTTTCCCACGCATGTTTTCGATGTAGGAAGATGCCCTTGAACCTGGAGATTTGGGACCCACGGCATGGGTACCACGCAGTATGACTTTAAAGGGTCTGCGTGTGCTCACCCAAGCTCACCAAACCTCTCAGCCCCAAGAGTGTCCAGCTTTATGTCTCATCCAGCTGTGGGTCTAGATATGGTCAATCCAGGTTGCATCAGAGCCCCTGAACGGATTTTGTAAGAATTTCTCTCTCTTTCACTGTCTTTGTTTCATGGGGTTTTTTTAAAGTAAACTATTTTGATAATGGGGTTTAGCTGCTTTTCACTGCTGTGTTTATGCCGCTTTACACCCTCTTGATTCACTTCCAGAGAGATATCAATACATAGGTTTTAAGACTCTTACTAGTCAGATATATTCTTGGGCGGTGAATAGGGGCTGTTGAGTCCAGTTCACTGAGCAGGGGGTAGGTCTTGTCTATTACATATTTGGCTTGTGGAACGGTATCTGAGCTAATTTCAAACCATTGTTTTATGCATCACCCTACCTCACCTTTCCGGTTACGCAGCCATAGTGTGTTTTCTAAATGTGTGAGTCTGTTCTCTTTTGTAATTCAGTTCAAGTGTAGCCATTTTGACATTCCCTGTATAAGTGATATCTTAGGATAAGTGTCTTTTTCTCTGTGACTTATTTCACTGAGAGTCATCGTACCTAAATCCACTCATCCTGCTGCTACTAGCCTTATGACATTGATTTCATGGCTGAGTGATATTCCATTGTGCCTAAGTACCACAACTTCTTTATCCATTTTTCTCTTTCCTGGGATATTGAAGGTGTACCGAAGTGGAGGTTCTTGGAAACAGAGCAGCCCTAAACTTTGGGGTGCCTGTGTCTTGTTGAGTTTTAGTTTTCCCGATTTATACGCCCATGAGTGGAAGTGCCCTATGCTCTCTAAGCTGTGCTTATTACATGTTTCAGGACACACCGTACACTTCTCCAGAGTGGCTGTTGGCAATTTACATCCTGCCCATCAGCGTAGCAAGGCTCCCATGTCTCCATGGCCTGTCCTGCATTTATGGTGTTTACACTTTTTTCAGCATGGCCCTTTTGACCGATGGCAAGCGAGACTTCTTTGTAGCGCTGATTTGCCTTTCCGGCTTGCTTGGTTGGCCAAAAAGGGCGTGTGCGTTTTTTCCGGAATATATTCAGGAAAAAACGCACACGCCCTTTTTGGCCAAGGGCATCATTGTCAACGCTTTGCCGCTTTTCATGTGCTTTCAAGGCGAGTCGAGTCTGCCTCCTGAAACCTGTTTCCTGCAATTCTGCGTTGCTTTCAAATCCTCTTCGTTGCCTTCCCTCAATATATTTGTGGACGAGAGTTATCATTTATAACTCTGCAGGTTTGTGAGTTGCAGTGCCCCTGAGCTCCATTTGTCGAGTCGCTTTTTTGGGAGCAGGCCGCCAAAGCGCAGGATTGCTTCAGGCCGTATTCTGGTTCCGGGGGGCAGGCTGAGCCTGTGGTTCATTCTTCTTCCTGATGGGAAAATAGAGTGACCTGTGCCTGTCCCAACACCTAGAGCTAGTCTCTCATTGGTTCCCCCTCTTCCCGTTCATCCTCAGGCCAAATTGCCACCTGTACGAAACAGGAGGTTAAAGGTGCTGATTCTCCAAGTAGGGAGATTGTTAGTAGAGCGGCTGGAATGGCGAACCCGAGCACAAGGAGAGGAGAAATGAGGTGCGTTGGAGAAACCTTTCCCGATCACACGGTGTACCATCTTCTGGGTTTCCCACGCATGTTTTCGATGTAGGAAGATGCCCTTGAACCTGGAGATTTGGGACCCAGGGCATGGGTGCCACGCTGTATGACTTTAAAGGGTCTGCGTTTGCTCACCCAAGCTCACCAATCCTCTCAGCCCCTAGAATGTCCAGCCTTATGTCTCATCCAGCTGTGGGTCTAGATATGGTCAATCCAGGTTGCATCAGAGCCCCTGAACGGATTTTGTAAGAATTTCTCTCTCTTTCACTTCTTTCTTTTATGGGGTTTTTTTTAAGTAATCTATTTTTATAATGGCGTTTAGCTGCTTTTCACTGCTGTGTTTATGCCGCTTTACACCCTCTTGATTCACTTCCAGAGAGATATCAATACATAGGTTTTAAGATTCTTACTAGTCAGATATATTCTTGGGCGGTGAATAGGGGCTGTTGAGTCCAGTTCACTGAGCAGGGAGTAGGTCTTGTCTATTACATATTTGGATTGTGGTACGGTATCTGAGCTAATTCCAAACCCTTGTTTTATGCATCACCCCACCTCACCTTTCCCGTTAAGCAGCCATAGTGTGTTTTCTAAATGTGTGACTCTGTTCTGTTTTGTAATGCAGTTGAAGAGTAGCTATTTTGACATTCCCTCTATAAGTGATATCTTAGGATAAGTGTCTTTTTCTCTGTGACTTATTTCACTGAGAGTCATCGTACCTAAATCCACTCATCCTGCTGCTACTAGCCTTATGACATTGATTTCATGGCTGAGTGATATTCCATTGTGCCTAAGTACCACAACTTCTTTATCCATTTTTCTCTTTCCTGGGATATTGAAGGTGTACCGAAGTGGAGGTTCTTGGAAACAGAGCAGCCCTAAACTTTGGGGTGCCTGTGTCTTGTTGAGTTTTAGGTTTCCCGATTTATACGCCCATGAGTGGAAGTGCCCTATGCTCTCTAAGCTGTGCTTATTACACGTTTCAGGACACACCGTACACTTCTCCAGAGTGGCTGTTGGCAATTTACATCCCGCCCATCAGCGTAGCAAGGCTCCCATGTCTCCATGGCCTGTCCTGCATTTATGGTTTTTACACTTTTTTCAGCATGGCCCTTTTGACCGATGGCAAGCGAGACTTCTTTGTAGCGCTGATTTGCCTTTCCGGCTTGCTTGGTTGGCCAAAAAGGGCGTGTGCGTTTTTTCCTGAATATATTCAGGAAAAAACGCACACGCCCTTTTTGGCCAAGGGCATCATTGTCAACGCTTTGCCGCTTTTCATGTGCTTTCAAGGCGAGTCGAGTCTGCCTCCTGAAACCTGTTTCCTGCAATTCTGCCTTGCTTTCAAATCCTCTTCGTTGCCTTCCCTCAATATATTTGTGGACGAGAGTTATCATTTATAACTCTGCAGGTTTGTGAGTTGCAGTGCCCCTGAGCTCCATTTGTCAACTCGCTTTTTTGGGAGCAGGCAGCCAAAGCGCAGGATTGCTTCAGGCCGTATTCTGGTTCCGGGGGGCAGGCTGAGCCTGTGGTTCATTCTTCTTCCTGATGGGAAAATAGAGTGACCTGTGCCTGTCCCAGCATCTAGAGCTAGTCTCTCATTGGTTCCCCCTCTTCCCGTTCATCCTCAGGCCAAATTGCCACCTGTACGAAACAGGAGGTTAAAGGTGCTGATTCTCCAAGTAGGGAGATTGTTAGTAGAGCGGCTGGAATGGCGAACCCGAGCACAAGGAGAGGAGAAATGAGGTGCGTTGGAGAAACCTTTCCCGATCACACGGTGTACCATCTTCTGGGTTTCCCACGCATGTTTTCGATGTAGGAAGATGCCCTTGAACCTGGAGATTTGGGACCCACGGCATGGGTACCACGCAGTATGACTTTAAAGGTTCTGCGTTTACTCACCCAAGCTCAACAATCCTCTGAGCCCCAAGAGTGTCCAGCCTTATGTCTCATCCAGCTGTGGGTCTAGATATGGTCAATGCAGGTTGCATCAGAGCCCCTGAACGGATTTTGTAAGAATTTTTCTCTCTTTCACTGTCTTTGTTTTATGGGGTTTTTTTTAAGTAATCTATTTTTATAATGGGGTTTAGCTGCTTTTCACTGCTGTGTTTATGCCGCTTTACACCCTCTTGATTCACTTCCAGAGAGAGATCAATACATAGGTTTTAAGACTCTTACTAGTCAGATATATTCTTGGGCGGTGAATAGGGGCTGTTGAGTCCAGTTCACTGAGCAGGGAGTAGGTCTTGTCTATTACATATTTGGCTTGTGGAACGGTATCTGAGCTAATTTCAAACCCTTGTTTTATGCATCACCCCACCTCACCTTTCCCGTTAAGCAGCCATAGTGTGTTTTCTAAATGTGTGACTCTGTTCTGTTTTGTAATTCAGTTCAAGTGTAGCGATTTTGACATTCCCTCTATAAGTGATATCTTAGGATAAGTGTCTTTTTCTCTGTGACTTATTTCACTGAGAGTCATCGTACCTAAATCCACTCATCCTGCTGCTACTAGCCTTATGACATTGATTTCATGGCTGAGTGATATTCCATTGTGCCTAAGTACCACAACTTCTTTATCCATTTTTCTCTTTCCTGGGATATTGAAGGTGTACCGAAGTGGAGGTTCTTGGAAACAGAGCAGCCCTAAACTTTGGGGTGCCTGTGTCTTGTTGATTTTTAGGTTTCCCGATTTATACGCCCATGAGTGGAAGTGCCCTATGCTCTCTAAGCTGTGTTTATTACATGTTTCAGGACACACCGTACACTTCTCCAGAGTGGCTGTTGGCAATTTACATCCCGCCCATCAGCGTAGCAAGGCTCCCATGTCTCCATGGCCTGTCCTGCATTTCTGGTTTTTACACTTTTTTCAGCATGGCCCTTTTGACCGATGGCAAGCGAGACTTCTTTGTAGCGCTGATTTGCCTTTCCGGCTTGCTTGGTTGGCCAAAAAGGGCGTGTGCGTTTTTTCCTGAATATATTCAGGAAAAAACGCACACGCCCTTTTTGGCCAAGGGCATCATTGTCAATGCTTTGCCGCTTTTCATGTGCTTTCAAGGCGAGTCGAGTCTGCCTCCTGAAACCTGTTTCCTGCAATTCTGCCTTGCTTTCAAATCCTCTTCGTTGCCTTCCCTCAATATATTTGTGGACGAGAGTTATCATTTATAACTCTGCAGTTTTGTGAGTTGCAGTGCCCCTGAGCTCCATTTGTCAACTCGCTTTTTTGGGAGCAGGCGGCCAAAGCGCAGGATTGCTTCAGGCCGTGTTCTGGTTCCGGGGGGCAGGCTGAGCCTGTGGTTCATTCTTCTTCCTGATGGGAAAATAGAGTGACCTGTGCCTGTCCCAGCATCTAGAGCTAGTCTCTCATTGGTTCCCCCTCTTCCCGTTCATCCTCAGGCCAAATTGCGACCTGTACGAAACAGGAGGTTAAAGGTGCTGATTCTCCAAGTAGGGAGATTGTTAGTAGAGCGGCTGGAATGGCGAACCCGAGCCCAAGGAGAGGAGAAATGAGGTGCGTTGGAGAAACCTTTCCCGATCACACGGTGTACCATCTTCTGGGTTTCCCACGCATGTTTTCGATGTAGGAAGATGCCCTTGAACCTGGAGATTTGGGACCCACGGCATGGGTACCACGCAGTATGACTTTAAAGGTTCTGCGTTTACTCACCCAAGCTCAACAATCCTCTGAGCCCCAAGAGTGTCCAGCCTTATGTCTCATCCAGCTGTGGGTCTAGATATGGTCAATGCAGGTTGCATCAGAGCCCCTGAACGGATTTTGTAAGAATTTTTCTCTCTTTCACTGTCTTTGTTTTATGGGGTTTTTTTTAAGTAATCTATTTTTATAATGGGGTTTAGCTGCTTTTCACTGCTGTGTTTATGCCGCTTTACACCCTCTTGATTCACTTCCAGAGAGAGATCAATACATAGGTTTTAAGACTCTTACTAGTCAGATATATTCTTGGGCGGTGAATAGGGGCTGTTGAGTCCAGTTCACTGAGCAGGGAGTAGGTCTTGTCTATTACATATTTGGCTTGTGGAACGGTATCTGAGCTAATTTCAAACCCTTGTTTTATGCATCACCCCACCTCACCTTTCCCGTTAAGCAGCCATAGTGTGTTTTCTAAATGTGTGACTCTGTTCTGTTTTGTAATTCAGTTCAAGTGTAGCGATTTTGACATTCCCTCTATAAGTGATATCTTAGGATAAGTGTCTTTTTCTCTGTGACTTATTTCACTGAGAGTCATCGTACCTAAATCCACTCATCCTGCTGCTACTAGCCTTATGACATTGATTTCATGGCTGAGTGATATTCCATTGTGCCTAAGTACCACAACTTCTTTATCCATTTTTCTCTTTCCTGGGATATTGAAGGTGTACCGAAGTGGAGGTTCTTGGAAACAGAGCAGCCCTAAACTTTGGGGTGCCTGTGTCTTGTTGATTTTTAGGTTTCCCGATTTATACGCCCATGAGTGGAAGTGCCCTATGCTCTCTAAGCTGTGCTTATTACATTTTCCAGGACACCCCGTACACTTCTCCAGAGTGGTTGCTTGCAATTTACATCCCACCCATCAGCGTAGCAAGGCTCCCATGTCTCCATGGCCTGTCCTGCATTTCTAGTTTTTACACTTTTTTCAGCATGGCCCTGTTGACCGATGGCAAGCGAGACTTCTTTGTAGCGCTGATTTGCCTTTCCGGCTTGCTTGGTTGGCCAAAAAGGGCGTATGCGTTTTTTCCTGAATATATTCAGGAAAAAATGCATACGCCCTTTTTGGCCAAGGTCATCATTGTCAACGCTTTGCCGCTTTTCATGTGCTTTCAAGGCGAGTCGAGTCTGCCTCCTGAAACCTGTTTCCTGCAATTCTGCCTTGCTTTCAAATCCTCTTCGTTGCCTTCCCTCAATATATTTGTGGACGAGAGTTATCATTTATAACTCTGCAGGTTTGTGAGTTGCAGTGCCCCTGAGCTCCATTTGTCAACTCGCTTTTTTGGGAGATGGCCGCCAAAGCGCAGGATTGCTTCAGGCCATATTCTGGTTCCGGGGGGCAGGCTGAGCCTGTGGTTCATTCTTCTTCCTGATGGGAAAATAGAGTGACCTGTGCCTGTCCCAACACCTAGAGCTAGTCTCTCATTGGTTCCCCCTCTTCCCGTTCATCCTCAGGCCAAATTGCGACCTATACCAAACAGGAGGTTAAAGGTGCTGATTCTCCAAGTAGGGAGATTGTTAGTAGAGCGGCTGGAATGGCGAACCCGAGCACAAGGAGAGGAGAAATGAGGTGCGTTGGAGAAACCTTTCCCGATCACACGGTGTACCATCTTCTGGGTTTCCCACGCATGTTTTCGATGTAGGAAGATGCCCTTGAACCTGGAGATTTGGGACCCATGGCATGGGTTCCACGCAGTATGACTTTAAAGGGTCTGCGTTTGCTCACCCAGGCTCACCAATCCTCTCAGCCCCAAGAGTGTCCAGCTTTATGTCTCATCCAGCTGTGGGTCTAGATATGGTCAATCCAGGTTGCATCAGAGCCCCTGAACGGATTTTGTAAGAATTTCTCTCTCTTTCACTGTCTTTGTTTCATGGGGTTTTTTTAAAGTAAACTATTTTGATAATGGGGTTTAGCTGCTTTTCACTGCTGTGTTTATGCCGCTTTACACCCCCTTGATTCACTTCCAGAGAGATATCAATACATAGGTTTTAAGACTCTTACTAGTCAGATATATTCTTGGGCGGTGAATAGGGGCTGTTGAGTCCAGTTCACTGAGCAGGGGGTAGGTCTTGTCTATTACATATTTTGCTTGTGGAACGGTATCTGAGCTAATTTCAAACCATTGTTTTATGCATCACCCTACCTCACCTTTCCGGTTACGCAGCCATAGTGTGTTTTCTAAATGTGTGAGTCTGTTCTCTTTTGTATTCAGTTCAAGTGTAGCCATTTTGACATTCCCTCTATAAGTGATATCTTAGGATAAGTGTCTTTTTCTCTGTGACTTATTTCACTGAGAGTCATCGTACCTAAATCCACTCATCCTGCTGCTACTAACCTTATGACATTGATTTCATGGCTGAGTGATATTCCATTGTGCCTAAGTACCCCAACTTCTTTATCCATTTTTCTCTTTCCTGGGATATTGAAGGTGTACCGAAGTGGAGGTTCTTGGAAACAGAGCAGCCCTAAACTTTGGGGTGCCTGTGTCTTGTTGATTTTTAGGTTTCCCGATTTATACGCCCATGAGTGGAAGTGCTCTATGTTCTCTAAGCTGTGCTTATTACATGTTTCAGGACACACCGTACACTTCTCCAGAGTGGCTGTTGGCAATTTACATCCCGCCCATCAGCGTAGCAAGGCTCCCATGTCTCCATGGCCTGTCCTGCATTTCTGGTTTTTACACTTTTTTCAGCATGGCCCTTTTGACCGATGGCAAGCGAGACTTGTTTGTAGCGCTGATTTGCCTTTCCGGCTTGCTTGGTTGGCCAAAAAGGGCGTATGCGTTTTTTCCTGAATATATTCAGGAAAAAACGCATACGCCCTTTTTGCCCAAGGGCATCATTGTCAACGCTTTGCCGCTTTTCATGTGCTTTCAAGGCGAGTCGAGTCTGCCTCCTGAAACCTGTTTCCTGCAATTCTGCCTTGCTTTCAAATCCTCTTCGTTGCCTTCCCTCAATATATTTGTGGACGAGAGTTATCATTTATAACTCTGCAGGTTTGTGAGTTGCAGTGCCCCTGAGCTCCATATGTCAACTCGCTTTTTTGGGAGCTGGCCGCCAAAGCGTAGGATTGCTTCAGGCCGTATTCTGGTTCCAGGGGGCAGGCTGAGCCTGTGGTTCATTCTTCTTCCTGATGGGAAAATAGAGTGACCTGTGCCTGTCCCAACACCTAGAGCTAGTCTCTCATTGGTTCCCCCTCTTCCCGTTCATCCTCAGGCCAAATTGCGACTTGTACGAAACAGGAGGTTAAAGGTGCTGATTCTCCAATTAGGGAGATTGTTAGTAGAGCAGCTGGAATGGCGAACCCGAGCACAAGGAGAGGAGAAATGAGGTGCGTTGGAGAAACCTTTCCCGATCACACGGTGTACCATCTTCTGGGTTTCCCACGCATGTTTTCGATGTAGGAAGATGCCCTTAAACCTGGAGATTTGGGACCCACGGCATGGGTACCACGCAGTATGACTTTAAAGGGTCTGTGTTTGCTCACCCAAGCTCACCAATCCTTTGAGCCCCAAGAGTGTCCAGGCTTATGTCTCATCCAGCTGTGGGTCTAGATATGGTCAATCCAGGTTGCATCAGAGCCCCTGAACGGATTTTGTAAGAATTTCTCTCTCTTTCACTGTCTTTGTTTTATGGGTTTTTTTTTAAGTAATCTATTTTTATAATGGCGTTTAGCTGCTTTTCACTGCTGTGTTTGTGCCGCTTTACACCCTCTTGATTCACTTCCAGAGAGAGATCAATACATAGGTTTTAAGACTCTTACTAGTCAGATATATTCTTGGGCGGTGAATAGGGGCTGTTGAGTCCAGTTCACTGAGCAGGGAGTAGGTCTTGTCTATTACATATTTGGCTTGTGGAACGGTATCTGAGCTAATTTCAAACCCTTGTTTTATGCATCACCCCACCTCACCTTTCCCGTTAAGCAGCCATAGTGTGTTTTCTAAATGTGTGACTCTGTTCTGTTTTGTAATTCAGTTCAAGTGTAGCGATTTTGACATTCCCTCTATAAGTGATATCTTAGGATAAGTGTCTTTTTCTCTCTGACTTATTTCACTGAGAGTCATCGTACCTAAATCCACTCATCCTGCTGCTACTAGCCTTATGACATTGATTTCATGGCTGAGTGATATTCCATTGTGCCTAAGTACCACAACTTCTTTATCCATTTTTCTCTTTCCTGGGATATTGAAGGTGTACCGAAGTGGAGGTTCTTGGAAACAGAGCAGCCCTAAACTTTGGGGTGCCTGTGTCTTGTTGAGTTTTAGGTTTCCCGATTTATACGCCCATGAGTGGAAGTGCCCTATTCTCTCTAAGCTGTGCTTATTACATGTTTCAGGACACACCGTACACTTCTCCAGAGTGGTTGTTGGCAATTTACATCCCGCCCATCAGCGTAGCAAGGCTCCCATGTCTCCATGGCCTGTCCTGCATTTCTGGTTTTTACACTTTTTTCAGCATGGCCCTGTTGACCGATGGCAAGCGAGACTTCTTTGTAGCGCTGATTTGCCTTTACGGCTTGCTTGGTTGGCCAAAAAGGGCGTATGCGTTTTTTCCTGAATATATTCAGGAAAAAACACATACGCCCTTTTTGGCCAAGGGCATCATTGTCAACGCTTTGCCGCTTTTCATGTGCTTTCAAGGCGAGTCGAGTCTGCCTCCTGAAACCTGTTTCCTGCAATTCTGCCTTGCTTTCAAATCCTCTTCGTTGCCTTCCCTCAATATATTTGTGGACGAGAGTTATCATTTATAACTCTGCAGGTTTGTGAGTTGCAGTGCCCCTGAGCTCCATTTGTCAAGTCGCTTTTTTGGGAGCTGGCCGCCAAAGCGCAGGATTGCTTCAGGCCGTATTCTGGTTCCGGGGGGCAGGCTGAGCCTGTGGTTCATTCTTCTTCCTGATGGGAAAATAGAGTGACCTGTGCCTGTCCCAACACCTAGAGCTAGTCTCTCATTGGTTCCCCCTCTTCCCGTTCATCCTCAGGCCAAATTGCGACCTGTACGAAACAGGAGGTTAAAGGTGCTGATTCTCCAAGTAGGGAGATTGTTAGTAGAGCGGCTGGAATGGCGAACCCGAGCACAAGGAGAGGAGAAATGAGGTGCGTTGTAGAAACCATTTCCGATCACACGGTATACCATCTTTGGGTTTCCCACGCATGTTTTCGATGTAGGAAGATGCCCTTGAACCTGGAGATTTGGGACCCACTGCATGGGTACCACGCAGTATGACTTTAAAGGGTCTGCGTGTGCTCACCCAAGCTCACCAATCCTCTGAGCCCCAAGAGTGTCCAGCCTTATGTCTCATCCAGCTGTGGGTCTAGATATGG